>NW_009798277.1:810330-817268 GCF_000520075.1 Aphanomyces astaci | reverse complement strand
GATCATTCGAAAGGGCGATGTGTCCATTAGAATTGACACGTCGTGCCGCAGCACCCTTTGAAATGTACCATGCTACCAATGGAAATGGCTCCACTACCCAACAATGTGCCAAGTATCATTTCGAATCTGCCGTGCTTGAACTTCTTCGCCACCGTGCTGACGACACAAGTCCTGACGAAGAGGATGAAGGGTGACGATGACGAGTTCGATGAGTTCGAATATTAATACTCAGAAATATTGAATTTTTCGGTTGTTCAAATTTCAATAAAATTATGAATTGTTCTTCCGAACGACAATATATTGAAATTATATATTGACAAGCTAAAATTAATTTAAATATATTTTTCCCCAGCCCTGCTTATGGGGCTTTTACGACGATTTAGGAGTGCGTATGGAGGCAAAGTAGTTATGTTAAGAAGATCCTGGGGTCAAAGCCCGGGGTTTTCGGAGTGCTTTATGTTCTGGGGACGGGCGAAACCATAGGATAGAGATTTCAGATGCCATTGCCTCTCTCTTGTCTTTTTCGGGGTTTACTTTTCACGCCACTATCGTTGCACATTTTCCATCAGACTAATGTGCGTTGTACTAAATGCAATCACACGCCGTAATAGTGTTGGTGTACTCGGACATGTTGACAAGTAGAACAACAGGTATGAGAAAATGATAGTACAAGCGTACAATTTGAGTTTAGCTTAATTGCCGTCCGTAGCTCGGCATTCGGATCTGGCAAAGGCAGTCGTGAGACACCACTAGACATCCGCAAAGTGGTGCATATCCAAATCAGCCACGTATTCCAAGCATTTTCTCCCCCAACTTCCTTCTCGCCTTTGCCATAGCTGGGGACATAGCTCACGCTGATTGGACCAACTCGTGCAGATTTCAACACATTCCACCACCGCTTCGTGCAAGTCATCTCCCAAGACGGATCGCAAACCGTCAACTGCATGCCCATGACAATTTTGACGCCAACTACGTCACTGGCTCCCGCGCCTTAGTCACGTATTCCACTCCTTCCAACCCCCACGATCTCGAAGGCCAAATCGCAATCCTCACCGATCGAGTCGCCAGCGGTTTGCCTGACGCAGACCCCCAGAGCATTTGCGGTGGTAAGGACTCGTAATCGGTCGTGTGTTATAAAGCCAAAAGGTATCAAATAGCCTCGTCATCACGAGCAGCAGTGGGTGCACGGATTCGCTGTTTGGTTAGGAAGGCCACATGATCACCAACAACCACTGCGTCCGCAGCGCAATAAGCGCAGCAGCCATCCAAGTGGAGTTATTTGCGGCTAAGTGCAAAACCAACAAGAAGGCTCGTGCGACGGCATGGTCATCGCGACCAGCGCTGAGCTCATTAAAACCAACCCTACGCAGGACTCAACGCTACTCAAGCTCAAGGTGAACCCCGGGGCGTCGTTGGCCACTTACTGGTACCTCCACTCGAGAAGCCAGTGCTTAACGAACAAATATACATCACCCGTCTGGGGAGCCCTCGCGCATTGCTAGCGTCACGGATGGCGGGGACACGGGCGTGATCTCCACCTGAGCTGGAACTCTGGCTGCATCGGCTACCGTTTGGACACGGAAAGCAGCGCCGTTCTCAGTACGATCGATAAAACCATTGTGGTGATGCACAACTGTTGAGGGTGCATTGCATGGACAGCGGCTCCAGCACTCTCAACGGCGCGGTCAAGATGGACAAGGTCATTCGGCAGCTCCAGGAACTGAACTTGGCGTCCAACGATGTACTCGCTGATGGTAATAGTCGCCCCCAGCCCGAGCTGGTCATCTCCATCGTCGTCGCCCCCCCCAAGACGAAAACATCCGAAACACCCACCTCAAACACACCCCTCAACCGATCACGAACGTCCCCTCCACCTAGACCTCGACGCCGTCCAGCACCCCCAAGCACAAATGCAAACCCTTCAGATCGAAAAGCACTCCTGTGTGTGGGGTGCTACATTACCAAAATCAAGTGGTATATGCCGACGGATGTGTCCAAGGCCGCCATGAAGGGGCCGAGGGCGGATTGTGGTGCCGTTCGTAAGCTTAGAGCATCCAACGGTAAGTTCTAACCTATTGCTAAAGCATACCAGGTAGGTTAAAGTCAAATTTCGTTTTTACGGTTGAAATTACGTCCCGCAGAATTTCTATATTCGCGTGAAATAGCAACAAACCCTCCGGATAATGCAAGAGTTTCTATCCTATATCCGCAACTTCGAATTGAAATTGAAATAAAAACACCTTTGGAGATGCTCTTAGAGGTAGTGTGGAATATGAACATAATGGTGGAATCGATTGAAACTTTGTTTGGCCTGCGAGATTTTAACATGCCGTTAGAACGCATCCAACTAATCGTTCAGTTGATTACCATGCAGCAATAGTTAATGTGTTTTTCATGAAATTTGCCCGTTGTTTAACTGCGTTAAACAATCAGACGTTTAAAATAATATATAAACCCCATTGAAGATAAAACATGCAAAACCCAATTCAGCAGAATAAAAAAAACCTTAGGGCTGGTCTGGATGCCACCCCATAAAATTATGCCATAAACCGTTTTGGCAAGTCTGCAAAAATATCCCAAAGTCTCATATCCCATGAAAAAAACGAGAAAAGAAGAATATCCAAAGTTGTCTGGATGCCAGTTGAATTATGGAAAAATTGTTCGATTTTCGATTGATGTGCAAGACTTCAACATGAACACAAACCTCCATAAAAAAGTTGGACCAAATCGGTCCATTTTGTTTATGCCATAAAACATTCGATTCTCAAGAAAATTGTGGCATAAAGTAATGAACTTTGGTGGCATCCAGACGTACAAAATCTCGAAAATGGAATATTTCGATTTTGCCAACTTTTCTTCGAAAAACAGCCATTTTATGCCATTTTTCGTGGCATCCAGACCCGGCCTTACTTTATTTCGCCGCTAACTAATCGATTTGCAGCACAGGCCAACTTACGCAGGGCAACCACCAGTTCATCACGATGCATACCGTATTAGGATGTGAAATGGGAGTACTATACATCGTGTAGTTGTAGTGCGCCATTGCTTTCCACGTATCGTACTAACGATAATACAGTTCAAAGTGTTTTACGTATGACATAGCTTTGAATCATTGGACAGAGCGACGACTAGCCTAACTACATCCCTAATGTTATAACTTACTCGGAGTAGTTAATGTTTGCAGTGATCACGGATGGGAGGTCATGAATGTGGCCATAGCTGCTTCAGTTTCATTGCGGCAAGCACCTTGACGTGTTGACGTAAAACAAGTTGTTTGCCAGAATGAAAACGGCAAACAACTTGTTTTACGAAAGTGACTGTAAAACCACCTTCAACCAACCAATCATCGCCTTCGATGAAGTAACTTTAAACAACGCACTCAACCCCCAAAGTCTCATATCCCATGAAAAAACCGAGAAAAGAAGAATATCCAAAGTTGTCTGGATGCCAGTTGAATTATGGAAAAATTGTTCGATTTTCGATTGATGTGCAAGACTTCAACGTGAACCACAAACCTCCATAAAAAAGTTGGACCAAATTGGTCCATGTTTTCTTTTATGCCATAAAACATTCGATTCTCAAGAAAATTGTGGCATAAAGTAATGAACTTTGGTGGCATCCAGACGTACAAAATCTCGAAAAATGGAATATTTCGATTTTGCCAACTTTTCTTCGAAAAACAGCCATTTTATGCCATTTTTCGTGGCATCCAGACCCGGCCTTACTTTATTTCGCCGCTAACTAATCGATTTGCAGCACAGGCCAACTTACGCAGGGCAACCACCAGTTCATCACGATGCATACCGTATTAGGATGTGAAATGGGAGTACTATACATCGTGTAGTTGTAGTGCGCTATTGCTTTCCACGTATCGTACTAACGATAATACAGTTCAAAGTGTTTTACGTATGACATAGCTTTGAATCATTGGACAGAGCGACGACTAGCCTAACTACATCCTTAATGTTATAACTTACTCGGAGTAGTTAATGTTTGCAGTGATCACGGATGGGAGGTCATGAATGTGGCCATAGCTGCTTCAGTTTCATTGCGGCAAGCACCTTGACGTGTTGACGTAAAACAAGTTGTTTGCCAGAATGAAAACTGCAAACAACTTGTTTTACGAAAGTGCCTGTAAAACCACCTTCAAACAACCAATCATCGCCTTCGATGAAGTAACTTTAAACAACGCACCCAACCATTATTCAAGTTACCTTAGATCATCTCCAACCGGAGTCATAGCTCATAGTCAATGGAGGTTTATTAAAATTTTAACCGGATATTATAGCTCACTGTCAAAGGGGAGGTATATTAATAACTAATATCGCTATCAATACTAATGTTGCCCGAGGGCTCATCCCGAATCCGTTTGCGCAGGTACGGCCTACTTGAAATTGGAGCACAGTGGTTTTGGGTGTTGAATATATAGGGTGTATGAAGCGCTACGGAGTTGGAGCTGAAAATTCGAGGATCAAGCATTTGGGGTACTTGAGCCAGAGTGTGTTGTACGGGCGCTGGCGCTTGGGTTTTGCCAGTTGCGCAAGCACGTTGATGCGAAGAGCGTCGGTTGGATCTTGAAATCGGAGCCAACGCCGTACGGCCGCCATCCAGCCGATGAAAGTTGTTTCTTCCCAGACGCGTTGTGGCCAGGGTGTCTTGTCGTCGTACTTGATGGCGTTGTGCTGTGTCCAGATCGTGTGCAGAACTGATGCTGTGAGCAGTGTCCATAGCTTGAACAGCGCAGGTTTGTTTGCAGCGCAAGTCGGGCTGACATTGAACGAGTCAATGTTGGAGATGGTGGCCCAGTCAAAATGAACCCCAAACCAACGCCAGGCTCTTGCGTGAAATTGCCATGTCGGAAAGACTTCATTGCACGTGTGGAAGGCATGATGCTCGGTTTCGACATTACCGCATCCATAAACGCATGTAATGGCTTCAGGGTCGGTGAGTTGCTTGTAGGCAAACCGGCTGTTGACGGGAAGCATGTGAAGGATGAGTCGAAGCCAGACGTCGCCTTGAACCGGTGTTGGTGCACGACACGCTCGTCGAACAAAACGCATGTACTTGGTCCAGTCTTCGGGAGTCACGCGGGTTGCCGACTTCGCTGGATGACTCGTCACCGGTGGGGCATGGTATGCCAAGCTGAATAACTTCTTCTTGGGCCATGAACAAAAACTCTGGCTTGTTTCCTTCACAGTGCCGAAGAAAGGATGGCTTGTTCGGGGGATGCCTGGCGAACGAGCCCCAGCTCGAAGGTTAAACAAACCTCGGACTTGTTGGATATTATAGCTCACTGTCAGGTGGTAGAGCATCGGTTTCTTAACTCAAAGGTCGTGGGTTCGATCCCCCGCTTCCTCGGATTATTTCCGCAAGAATTTATCCGTCCCTCCCCTGGGGAATCCGGATAATAAGGGCCGCGTACGAAGACGAGGAAGAACTTCGAAGCAGATCGGTCGAAGCACGAGGTATGAAGCGTTGAGCGAAGTAAACACCGAAGATTACACACCGTCCCTGGTCGTGCAGGCGCGTTACAATTGGCGAAGCGGTTCATAACATGTGGTTCTAGTGTCGGCCCTCGCGGAGGAATGTCTTAAAAATGATAATCCAAACTCAATTAACCGGAGTCCCTATATCAATGTCCATATCCCCAAAACCTGTTACAACAGTGGCACCATCGAAGTTACGGATAATTTGGGGATGTATCCGGGTGTTTTTGTCCCCATTTCGCTCGGACGTCCCAATAACTGAACATTTTAGCGACATCCCCATAATTTGGGGACAAAATCGCCCGGATAAGCCCCGAATTATCCGTATTGTAACGTGACGTAACGGTACAACCGAAGTTTTGAGATACAGAGTTGGGATAGGGACCCCACCCGCGTTGGAGATGCTCTTAGAGCATCTCCACCGCATCCATGTCAATCACTCAGTCGAACCTTCTGATGCTCCTCCCTCTGGCGACAACGTCACGTCAGCGCCATACCCTTCTGGCGATTATCGCTTCGAACGTAATTGAACGGCCCATTATCCCTGCCATTCGTTTCTCGTTGGAGTCTACGACAAATGCAAACGCAACCTTGGACTACCGCTTTGATGTCGCTGGCATCAAGGAGTTGGGATATGTACTTGGATTGCCTGCTGTGGTTATTACCAGCAATCGAATCCGGGTGCACCGCGACGAAGCACTGTGCATTTTGCTGGGACGGTTGGCCTTTCCAGTCCGGTTCCACACAATGTCGAGAACCTTTGGCCGTTCGCGTTCGTCATTGTGTGAAATTTTCCTGCACGTGGTCAACGACCTATACGAGCGTTGGGGGTCGTTGCTGTTCTTCAATAAAAAGTTGGTCCAAAAGAATATCAACCGGTACTGTGCTGCTGTTGCGTCCAAGGGCGCCCCACTGTCCAACGTTTTTGGATTCATCGACGGCACCAAAGTTCAAACGTGCCGCATCACGACCACCGGGACCGGGGATAACTTGCAGAAGCAAATCTACAGCGGCCACAAGCGCATTCACTGCCTCAACTACCAAGCCGTCACCGTTCCGGATGGCCTGTGTGTGCATTTTTTCGGCCCTGTCGAAGGGCGACGACACGACACTACAATGCTCCGCCTCAGTGGATTGATCACATATCTGGGTCAGCATCGCGGTGTGTTTGATGGCAAGCTGATGTATGGCGATCCCGCCTACGGTATTGTACCCTACCTAATCTCGGGGTTTAAAGGCAACAACTTGTCGGCGCAGAAGCTTGAATTTAACAAGTGGATGAGTCGCGTGAGGCAATCCGTCGAGTGGAACTTCAAGCTACTCAAGACACTGTGGTCCTACATTACGTTCAAAATGTTGGCAAAGATTCGGTTGTCACCAGTTGCAAAAGTAGTTGCGATCGCGATGCTTTTGACCAATTGTCATTGCTGCTATCATGGTGGAAATCAAATC
>NW_009798277.1:801203-810230 GCF_000520075.1 Aphanomyces astaci | reverse complement strand
AATGAAAACGGCAAACAACTTGTTTTACGAAAGTGCCAGTAAAACCACCTTCAACCAACCAATCATCGCATTAGATGAAGTAACTTTAAACAACGCACCCAACCGTTATTCAAGTTACTTTAGACATTATTTAAGCCTGAGAAATTTTTAAACAATGAATTTAACCCTGGAATTGCCAAAAAAGGTGCAAAGCACAATAGTATGATAGGAACCACTTTCACTCGATAATACCCCAAATCATATCGCGAAATCACGTTTTACCTGAAATACCCGTGTGTAACGTAACCCGCTGGTCCAAATACCACCGGTTAAACGGTATTACCCACTGAGGTATAGCGGCGTTTCCAGTCCATGGTACGTACACCTATGCCATGGTCATCACTCAAGCTATGGAAGGGGTTGGCGATGGAGGTAGTCGCCGCCGAAAGTACATGGGGCTGGTATCGGCGCTGGTGTTGTTTGTCGTGGTGATCGTGGTGTGCTTGAACTCGTCGATGGTGTCTAGTATGCAGCAAGCCACTACCGCCCAATGGTCACTTGCAGCTTTGACCACTTCCAACTCCACCGACCTGCAACCCAACAGCAGCGGCCTCTCAGCCAATCACCTCGCGGTCAATCGTGCAGACTTCCCTGCTGCGCCAACTGCGCCTCGTCGCCTTGCGTACATGTTGTACGCCACCGACGCGCGCACCGTGTGCAATGCTCTGATCATGGCGCGCAACATCCGAGCGACAGGGACGCCCAGGTCCATCCCGATCGTCACGCTGGTCGCCAGCGACGTGGCTCCAGACATTGCTAAGCAACTCGTGGACCCATTCAACAACTTTGTCGTCGAGGTGGTAGCACCGTGGCAGCAATCACGGGTGCATTTGAGCCACGAGTACGCGAGCTCGTTGACCAAGCTGCGTATCTTTGAAGAGCGCGGCGGCTTCGACAAGGTCATCTACCTCGACTCGGATGCGTGGGTCCAGCGCAACTTGGACCATTTGTTTCATCTGGGGAACGCCGTCTTGTGGGCTCCACATGCGTACTACATCCGAGAAAGCTACGTGTTTGGGTCGACGTTGCTCGTGTTTTCGCCGTCCAACGACGTCGTGGCGGCCCTTGCAGCTGCACTGGAGACCCCCCCGCGGCCCAATTACTTTGACATGGACGTGCTCAACGATTTGTTTCGGCTCGACTGCGGCTACCTCCCGAACCACTACGTCGTGCTCTCGTACACCCTGAATGACAACTATACGTGGTCGTTCAAGACGAAAGCAGATCGGATGGCTAGCACCTATGTGTATCACTATTCGCCATGGCTGGGGGTCGGTAAGCCCTGGCAAACGCCTAGATCCATCCTAAACGACAAGGACCAAGCGTACGAACCTCTGTATTATGACCTGTATGCCCGGTATTGGCAACAAGAGGACACGCTGTGCGCATCGTGGCTAAAGTAACGTTACCTCTGAATAATTCGACTAACTTTTAAAATCAACGATATACAGTTCTACCTACTGTAGTAGGGGCTGGTAAGGTACTGTAGAAAGGAAAGAGGAATGATGATCAATTTTCACTGTACTCATCGATTAGTCTTGATAATTCTTAACTGTTCCGCGGATGACACTACAGTATCTGTAGATAGAGGTTTTGGTACACTTGCTTGGTACAGTAGAATCATACAAAAACTGTATAATCGAATATAATTTGTACTCCGGAGTACTAACCTTACGTAAAAACTGGTTGGTACTGGGACATACGACCAATATAAGTGGATCAGAGGTTAATCGAGTTTGGATTATCATTTTTAAGACATCAGAGGTACACTGTAGTAATGAGCATGAAGTGTTGGTTCGAACGCAACCTTGTGCTCACATCAATAATGATTGGTTGTTTTATGAACTTCAACCACCAATCCAATTTGCTAGATTGGACTTTTGACAACTTGATTGGTGAAATTTACATTTTATAAAACCAATCAGAATTGATCTGAGCAAGTCATCCCACTGTGTTCGGTTTCATGCTGCTGTACAGTTATTCACAGTTCCACTGTTGCTTACGTGATCATGTCACTTGTTTTTAGTATGTCATAGTCAAATGCAGTGTAAGCCAAAACAACACATTCCAGCTAGGGGTGAAGTAAATTTCAGTGGTTAGCGATAGCTAACCACTTGTAATGCAAACTTACAGTTAACCCTGGGAATAGCAACACAAGGGTCCGGGCGTTCTGAGGTTACAGGTCTACTGGTTCATTTGAAGGAGAATGATTACGTAAGCCATAGTGGAACTGTTGCTCTCAGGGAATTATTCGTATTGATAAGATCAGAGCCCACTCACCTGGCAACCACCTGACGCGATGTTTGCAGCCCCAGGTCACCGCCGGAAGGGAGTGGCATGCTTGGCTGTGGCGGTATTGGTCCTTCTGTGCTTCAACACGATGACGTTGGAGTGGATAGTCATGCACAAGGACATGGCGTTCTTCGCCAGCAACCACGGACCCAAGCCCACTACAGCTTCCACGGTCGAGAACGAGTCGAACCCAATCGTGCATGTTACTGGCATCGCGCTCCTTCAGTCTACCTCGTCAACTGAAATGCCGACAACGACCCCATCACCTCCCACCACGTCGGCACCAGTTGCACCAACTCCCACGTCCACCACAGTGTTGCCAACCCCCGCCAAGTCCACGCCATCTCCACCGACAACACTACCATCGTCGCAACCGACGACGTCGGCAGCACCACCTCGTGCGACCCCTTCGAACCTCCCATTGACCACTCCTCCACTTGAAACGATTGGATTCGAGACAGTTGCCATCGTCACCTACGTGCCAGACAAGCACGTCAAGTTCATCAACCAAACCCAGCACATGTTGTGGTCGTCCTGGAACTACTCCATCCACCACGTGGACCCAAGGGCCCGAGGTCGGACCGACTTGATCATCTTTGCCCATCGGAACGTGATGGAGGAGATGCCGCCGTCGTGCATTCGCTTGGCTCACCCGGCCCTACCGCCGGTTCCGTCCTCCAACAGGGACCGATGCTTCGTCGTGGAGCAGACCCCCGCCGCAGACAACTACTGGCATCGGTATGGCTTTATGTTTAGCCTGATATACCTGGCCGAGCCAACGTTTCAACCACTGCTTATGTCGTACGACCGACTACTGCGCACCGACACGGACGTGGTGATTACGCCGGCGTTCCTGACGTTCCGACCTCGGCGATTTGTGGTTGGACGAGGGGGGTACATGTACCACGACTACACCAAAGCCCGCATCAAGGAGCTGGCGGTGGACATCAACATGACCCACCAAGGACTCCACAGCGTCGGGTCGACCTGGTTTGGCAACGCCACGGTGGGTTTCACGTCAAATTATTGCTAGCAACGTTTCTAACCCACTGCTGCGACTGTGTTACTACTGTAGCTCACGCTTCAAATGGTGCCCAAGATGCTCGAAGTGGCCAAGTTCATTTTGGACAGTCCCAAGTACAACGTCGAACAAGGGTTTCCAAGGTGGCATATTGGCGTGACCTCCATGTACGCTGGGGAATTGGTCGTGAATCACTTTATACCCAAGGACAACGTGTGGGTCAACTCGGCCAGCCTCGACGTGTACAGCAACGGCATTGAAAAGACAATCAACGTGTATCATAGCCACTGCTGGCCAGGTACTTTTGACTTATATGACGTTGTATGTGCTTGAGTGTTCATACTGTGGGTATTCTTGTGGTGCAGGGAGTTCCGGGTTCTTCACCAAGTCAGAGTACGAAGATGGCGAGTACTCTGTGGACAAGTTTCCACGCGAGTCGTTGGACATTGCAGTCATCAAAGACTACTTTATGGCGATGGTCTTGTATGGCTATTAAGTGTATTCTTACTTATACACGCATATCGACTACTTGTGAAAGACAACTACCTTACTTAGTACCCAATTTTGTGGGCGGAAGCTCTGTCGTCGCTCGCTACTGGTATGTACTCTGCGATGATTTAATATTATTGCCCTATTGACCACCGATCAATAATGGCATGAGAGAAATGACTTGACTACTAGTCGAAGTATATACTACTAGTATTAATAGTACATTACTATTAATACTAGTACGCAGTACTATTAATAACTGCATAACTTCAATGTCGTACTGTATCGGTATTGTTATTGACAGTGACTGATCGAATTTGTAAGGGCGACTAACGTTACTGTAACTACAAGTACAAGATACGATATCATTCTCAACACATGAATAGAGGTAGTCTTTTGAAGTAGTGTACATCAGTCGGCGCCACAAACTAGTTTATCCCATATTAGACTATGTTAATGGGTTTTGGCTTTGATCCACGGCCGTTGCAACCCCGCAGCTTGGCGCCAGTACACAAGGCCCACGGCACTGAGCACACACCACGACAGCGCGCTCCACCACACGACAAACCCGAGCACACTTTGGTACCACAATGGTTCCGCCAGTGGAAATTCCCTCAATCCGTGGAGGAGCGCTTCAAACTCTGGCCAGCCCAGCACTTGACTGTGCTCAAACGCAAACAACGGCGTGGTCGGCAGCAGGTCCGTGACTTGAGCGGCACAGAGCAAGGACGGTGGGATGGGGTTCCCTACCTGGGCCAAGATATCCATCCAGTACAAACAGTGCCCGGCCTTGCGCTGGAACAGCAGCGCCGCCGATAGCCACAGCCCCACGGGGGCCAAATACTGCACGCAGATCACGGGGAGGTTTCTGAACGGCCCCACGATCGTGTCCGTGATGGCTTGGGTGTCCACCCGACCTTGGAGCAGCAGTTGCGCGGTCACTTTATGCTTGGGCTCGAGCAAAAAGTATTGCAAGTGGCTACGGTAACACGCGAGGCGGACGAGGGCAGCGGCAACGAGGACATGCACACGGAGGTTGCGAAAGGTCGACTCGGACAGCCACGACAGCCGCCGATCGCCGCAGTCCCGCGGCGCGATCCACGAAAACGACGAAGAGTCCGACGTCGGGCAGATGACGGCGTCATCGCCGAGCAGTAGCGAGCTGGCCACCGGACGCAGCCATGCCCACGTGAGAACGACCGGCAGCAGCATGTTGAGGTGCAGCACGATCTTCCAAGACGGAGAAATGGCCTTGGAAGCAATGAAATCCGAGTACATTTTCGCAAACCGAAGCGCGGGCAAGAGTGTCGCCGACGACACAAGGCCCGCCAGCACCGCGAGGAGGCACATGAGCCAGTGGGTCTTCCAAGCGGACGACGTGCTCGGCATGCCCATGGCGCTGAGAAGGACCTGCCACCGACCGTCCATGGAAGCGGCGGCGCCTTCGACGTCAAAGTCGAGCAGTTGAAGGGAGGGAGGCGCGTACAGACTGAACAGCGCGACGATCGTGCCAAGCACGGCCACGCCAAACCCAAGCTGCTTTTCGTACGAGGACGACATGCCGTACTGGATGAAGAATGGGAACCCCAGCGACAACACCAGCGACACGAGCAAGAGGTAGTAGCTCGGGTCGGGCGTTGAGGCCGGCAACACCTGCATGTACGCAAACACGACGACGGACGACACTGTGGCCGTCACGAGCGTGTCGTACAAGTCAAAGAACAAACACTTGGTCATCGCGTGCGTGGTGATGGGCGACATGGTCAGCTGCATGGCCTGCAGCCGCTCACCCACAGTCTTTTGGGGTTTCTGGTGCTTGGCCTTGGCTACCTCGGGCGTGTTGAGCGAGTCGAGGACCGCTGCCGTGGGCGGCATATAGAACGCCACGCCGTCCAGAAGCAGCGACGGAAGACCGAGGATACGACGGAGGCGGACGAGGATGAACACCAGGATCAGCGCCACCAAGTACGTCGGTGGAAGGACAGACATCGCGACGCAGTGGTGTGGATGGACGAGAAAGATCAGCTGGGCGCAGGTTGAATGTAGCTGGCCGGATAATCTGGGCAAGATCTCACCATTGGTACGGATACATCTGAATGACTCACCGACTTCCACTGGTTGTGTCATTACTGTAATAGAGACTTTTAGCAAGTGCGAAATCTTGACTTTCCAGACTAAAACTTCGATTCGAACTTCGAAGCTTGCAGACTTTGAAGTCTGGCAAATTTGACTGACACTGTGAAAAGCACAATACTGAAAAGCACAATAGGAGTATTATTTTTCGTAAAACACGCCGCTGAGCTAGTGTGCTGGCAGAATTAGGAATGGCTTCGTGCATGAAATATCACTTTAGAATACCTTAAAACAAACGAAATGTGTACCCAAGAATGCGCCCCGCGAAGAGCCATGAACGCCCTGGAACATATATTAGTTAGGTCGAAGTGAATCCCGGAGTTTGGCGCATCGCCAGTGGGTTGCTATCGCTAACCTCCGACAATGCGCCATACCCCTCACGAAAATCAGAAGCAAGCCTACCTCAGCTACGCTGCCAAATGTCTCGCACCCCCACGAAGATGCTGAGAACGTTCAAGGTGGACGAAATCCTGACGATTCATCCGTGTACACGATGGGTGAACCGTGGGGCGATGCAACAAGTGGCTGCATGAGTTGCACGTACGAGTCGAGGGCCAAAGTGTTCTTCTTCGACAAGTGGTAAGTTGACGATCCCTTGCGCGCGCTTCGCTTGTAGCCCTGACGGCTGAGAAAGCGTTAAATTGCACGTAGCATCGCTTTGTACGCGCTTGTATTGTCGGTGTCGAACACAGTCACGTCCACTGATGTGGTCCTGGTGCCGGTGGCACGTCGGTCGCGAACGAATGCTTGTACCATGGCTACCGATGCTTTGAACGCGGGGTATTGGTCACATGCGATGTCGTGTTGGACGGCGGGGCTGCCTCAGTGACTGAAGTAGATTGTAGGTATTCACACCAGACTTCTTTGACAACGCCAAGGCCACGACCAAGCGACTCTGCCACCTTGTTCGCTGCGCCTTTGGTACCTTCGCCCCGAAACCATGAATGTAGCCGTAGGATGTCCAGACGTTCTTCTCTTGTCAATGTGCGAAGGCGAGTACAGTATAGCTCAAAGGGTATCATTCTTATGGCGTTCACATTATACAGGTCAAAACCATAGAGGTTTTCTAATCAACCATACAAAGTTTCATATTCATTCGATATATTTTGGTTGAGATATTGGGAAAGTTCGATGGCTGCTGTCGCAAACTGTAAGAAAATTCCGTTAACCGTTGCAAATATATTTGGGCATATCGTGCAGACAGAAGATAAATTCAACCCCCGAAGTAATCCTACACCCACAGTTTTCGGTAAAATATTAATAAAATAAAAATTGTTAATTATTGACCTCTTTTTTCATCTGATTAAACTATGCAAGATTATCTTGTCCTCGATTTTTATATTGATTTAACTATGTGACATTTTTCGGCTTCGAACAGACATTAGCAGAATAAAGTCGGACAGGATATACAGAAAGCAAGTGATCGTCAGACCACGCGTCCGACTTTCTTGTTCATTGGGATGTATATCCTATACAAACGCAGAGACAAATTGTGTTGTGAGATATTAACGCAAGAAAGTCGGACAAATGGTCCTGTATCAAATGATTGGTACAAATTGTTTCGACCATGGCAGATAGGACACATCATGTACCGTCACCCGCCATGCGGCAGCAATCGACAACAGTTCAGGACCTCCGAGACAATCGACTCGCCGACAGCTCCAAGAAGGGCTACCGCAGCGGAATGAAGCAAATCGTCAAGTGGCTTCAAACGTCCGGCCGCTCGGCCAGGCTAAATGCAGATGGCTCCCTCAATCTCACCGTTTTCAGCTACATGGACTTTACTGAGTTCGTGCTGTACAAGTACAAGGATGCTGGTGTATCCCTCTCAACGCTTTCTGGCTACAGGTCAGCACTGAAAGACTACTACAACACGCAAGGCGTTCCTCTGCCAATCGGGTTTACCAACGATGCTACTGTCATCTATCAAGGTATGGAATGTCTCTCGTGTTGTACACTGATTGCTATTGCTAGGAATCCGTCGGCTATGTGCGAGCGAGACCCAAGCGGGTGCTATCAAGCCAGGCACAAAGCAGCCTCTTCGGCACCATCAATACATTGAGCTGTGCATGGCGAGCCTCGTCAAGTTGGATGGTGGTTTCACGCACCTTTTTCTCATACTGTCTTGGAACTTGATGTGCCGGTCGAGGTCGACGGCAACGGTTCGGATCGACCACTTTTCCGACGAAGGGGATGCGCTTGGAGTCACGTTCTTCAAGTCCAAGACGGACCAAGGTGGCACAAAACGTCGTGACCCAAAGCACGTTTATGCCAACCCTCAGCAGCCGGGGACATGCTGCATCCTCGCGTTGGCAATCTACCTTGCGTGCAACCCTGAGCACGACTCGGGCGATCTGTTTCCCGGCTGTGCTCAACGTGACCGTTTTGGACGGAGCTTGTCCCAACTTGTGGGTTATGCACTCCCCGAATTAGCAAGCGCTGTCGGCACCCACTCGCTTCGCAAGGGCGCCGCAACATTTGCAATTGGTGGTAGTACATCAGGTCCCTCGATCGTCAACGTGTGTATTCGGTGCGGGTGGTCCATTGGCAGCGTCGTCGAACGCTACGTTCACTATGATGGCGCCGGTGACCAGTACGTTGGCCGTGTCGTTGCTGGTCTACCCATCGACAGCGGCGACTTTGCTGCTTTGCCGCCACATTTTGTCTCTAGCAGCGACGGAGTTGTTGACGCTGCAGGGGCGCTTGTGTTCCCGCGTCTCTGGTCCCATGAGTCCCTCCGTGGCGTATTGGTATTGTGTCTAGCTTCGTTGGTGCATCACAAGGTTTTTCTGGAGGATACGCTCCCGGCCAAGCATCCTCTGCTCTCCTCCGTTCTGTTTGGTGATGTCGGAATGACCACACTGCTGAGAGCCAACGTGACACTACTATCGTCCTCCATGCAGCCCACAGGGATCCCGCCCCATGTCAGTCTGCACACGCAACTCGAGAAGAACTTGGCTGCCGTACGGGCGCTCCCGGGTGAAATACGTGACGGCATCGAGAGCCTTCTTGATGAGAAAGGCGTCGCTGCGGGCAACATCACGCATGCACTG
>NW_009798277.1:785244-801103 GCF_000520075.1 Aphanomyces astaci | reverse complement strand
CTCGCCATCCCTAAAAATCATTACTACAGTTGTACCTCGTAGTTACGGATACTACGCAGAATTTGGGGACTTATCCGGGTGATTTTGTCCCCATTTGCCACATCCCGAAAAGTGCAAATTATTGGGATATCGGAGGCAAATGGGGACAGAATCACCCGGATAATCCCCAAAATATCCGTACTGCAACCTGAAGTAACGGAACAATCGAAGTTCTGGGTTATGGGGAAAATATTTGGGGATGCGGTGGAGATGCTCTTAGGCGTTATTGTTACCCTGGAATTGCCAAAAAAGGTGCAAAGCACAATCATACAGTAGCTGGCCTTTCGTTGAACGACCGAGTATGTGGTCAACTTGCGCTATCAGCACCTCATGTGGTTTTGGGAATGGAAACAAATAGTAGCACAAGGTTATCTTTTAATTGATTATGGGACCAACAGAGCCGACGGCACCTAGGCATGTCCTTTGGACACGTCGGCTTGGATGAGGACGGTGGTGACGAAAAAGAGGGGGTCTAGGGGATGTGCCGTTGGCCACAGCATCGCGGGGCACCAGCTATTGTTTGTTCAAATAGCTATTGTGTGTTCTACTACGTAGTACAGTTGTCCCCAAGGTTTGCTCCTATGCAATGACATAAACTATTGCAGGAAGTTGATGACATAAAGGTGATACAAAATATTTAAATTGAGGGGGTTTTGGTGGATAACCAGTGATTTATACATCAAACTCAATTAAGCAATTGCTCCAGCGAATGACCGGAGCTAATGTAAAGAGAATGGAGGTGCTCCATCAACGGCGGTACAACCACCCATGGAAGCATTTCACTTGATCTTGTAGGTTCAGCTCGGTGGCGACTTGGAGCCCCTTCCTCGCGATTAACTCGCCAGTCACGAATGCATTCTTTGCATTCGCCATGACCACCCACTCGGCAACTTGTTTGTCCAAGTTAGGGTATTTTGGCCCCTGAAAGTTGTATGCGCTTGTCTCTCAGGATTCGGCGAATAGTCGTGATGTGGAGCGTGTGGCCAAATAGTTCCGTGACCCACTGCTGCACGGCGGTTGTCTTAATGGGCACGTGAGATGCATAATACACCCGAAACCAGTTCTTCTCGTGAATCGAGAGTCGCTTTCCTTGTTGTTTGCACTGCGGCATATTCTCAAATGTCCTCATAAATTAAGCCTGTCAAAGTGAGGTGAATGCAGCCTCATGTTCAAAAATTTAAACCTCGTGTCAATTCAAATCAACCCTTGAAATTTTATATGGTATTGTTTTATACGGGAATTTGGTTTTGACCAGGGAGCAAACCTTGGAGGACAACTGTACTCAAAATTTCCTCCGGCGGTTGGTTGAATGAACCGCCGAACAATCGCCGGACCTTCGAAATTTCATATAAAACTAAGTTGAAGAGGTATCTTTGTGACTGCAATACTACAATCAATCGTTTAGCCAATCATATTGCAACCATCATTCTTTGTAGCCAATCATACTCCTTTGCTCGATTAGTTCGCGATTTCATCAATAGGCAAATTTGACCGAAAAGCACAAACATATGTCGAAGTGCAGTTTTCATTTTCAGGGGTTTGGCGCCTGTGGTTTGCTATCGCTAACCCGGGGCAATGCGCCAAACCCCTCACGAATATCAGAAGCAGGAATACCTCCGCTAAGCTGCGAAGGGTCGCGCACCCCCACGCAGATGCAGAAAACGTTCAAGGTGCGACGAACTCTTAGTCATAGTGGCCGCCTCCAATGCGAATTAGAAACTGTTCCAAATCGAATCGAGTAGCGAGTTGATCCCGTTACTGTAGTTTGCACTAAGAAAATCCCTTTACCGTTGCGAGCACATTCTCCGAACACGGCCATAAATTCAAACCGCCGCAAGTAACCCTACACCCACAGTTCTTGGCAAAATATTAATCAAATAAAAATTGCGAAAAATGTCCCTGCACCCGAGGCTTTCTGTAATATTGATCGCCCAACGCATTCGTGTTGTTTAGAGGTATAGTAGGTTGTACCTGCCAGAGAGTGCCTACCGGTATGATAGACATTCGCGTTTGTTTCAGATGATTGAATTAGTCTTGCACTGAGAAAATCCCGTTAACAGATAATTCACACCTTTGAGTAGACCCTCAAAGGTATATCTTGACCGTTCATTTTTGACGAATATATGATCTTGATAAAGTATGCTGGATTATATTGACCTCTTTATCCATCTTGATTTAAATATGCAATATTATCTTGACCAAGATTTTTATCTTGATTAAACTATGTGACATTATTGAGGCTTCGGACAGACAATTAATCTCGTGGGGCTGGTACAGTATAGCTTACTAGCGTAAATCCTACCAGTATAACAATTTGAATGACGCGAATCCCCCATTCACTGACGCCGCGGTGTTCAAGTTGTGCAGCGCGAAGAGTAAATTGTTGACGGAGCTCAAGACGGGGGAGCTTGAAGGTCCCCCCTTTGTGCGTTGCACGACACAAAAATGGCCTTCAAAAACGAGTCAAATCCCCCAACTGAACCGTCATCCAAGACAGAGGACACACCTGTGGGCTTTCCTCCGGGGTATTGGGGGAGTAAATGGGGCCGTGGAGAACGGGGCCACTGCCTCAACCTTGAAGGTAGCCGTATTTCGCCAACGGTATGCCGGGCTTAACGTTGAGCTCCATGCAAAGTCTAGCTTTTTGTCGATTTCTACCAACGTGGCACCATTGGCCACGACCTCCCCGTTGGACCCCTTTGCTGGTTGCCCCGCATGTTGCGCATTCGACCCCAAATTCAATATGCACGTTGGACACCGTCACCACAGCACCAATTTAATCGTTATTCGTCAGCAAGCGCAAGTGTTCCGGCAAATAATCGATCGAGGACAAACCTGGGGGGCGATAGCTTCCTACGGACTCGTCGGCGGGGTGCACGTGGTCGTAGCGCCCGTATGAATACAGCATAAAGTCGCGTAGGTGGCCGGTATTCTTGACGCCATGCGACTCACCGACATCACTGTCTGCGATAACGTGACGGTGACGGATCAATGAGCAGCCGAATTTTGTTTGACGTGCATTCATTCGACCATAGTGTCTCGTGAAGTTCAAATGGCCACGACGTACAAGTGTCGAATTCCCTAGTTTAAACTTTATCCCATCATCCGAGTACGGATCCATAGTTTTAATCAGGGCAATAAAAATTACAAAGTTTGTCAGTGGTTAACCGAATTTTAAACTGGTTTAAAGTATGTTGTATTTTCGGCTTTTGGGATATGCAGTTATAAATTTATAGGGATATATTACATATGTACAGCAATAAATATTTACAGGTTGTACTTCACTTATTCGATGCTGGACGAACCATGCCAAGCCATTGGCGCGTAGCAAATCGGTTAGACGATAAGGTGGTGGCATTGCGGCCGCCTTGTCTAGGATCTGTCTGCGGTTCACAGGGTGGCCGTCGGCGCTCCATTGCTAGAATCCATGTGACGAGGTCGAAGGGACCACAAAAAAATTTCCCCGTGAATATATTCATTTTTCGTACAAAAATAAATTTTTCACGACGGAGAAAATGAACAACCTATTTTTTGAGCAATCAGAAATAACGGTAGGATATTCGAACTTCTACACCATTGCAATTGGGATAAAAAATATAAATTTTAACGAGGAAAGTGATGTGCAGAAATCCAGCCAGTCCAATGTGGAAAATTGCTCAATTAAGTTGGAATGACTTAGCGCGAAAATTAGGCGGGCTGTCGCTGCGATGCGACGGTGACCGCTTGCTCCTTGGTGAGCGATCACATAAATCCGCTGATGTAGGTCGACAGCACCGTCTGGGATCCAGATTCGACCTTCTGGGTCCACGTGAAAATGGGAGTCGTCGTCCCAATACACGCTGTTTAGGGGGTACCCTAGCCCTTCCATGGTTCAACGTTGGATGCCGCTGATCGCGGTGGCTGTCGGCTACTCGAAATCCATTGTTGCAGAGGCGACACCACATAGATCAACTTGCGAATAGTTGCAACTGGTTGATCCGTCGGAACCGAACCCCATCGGCTCAGGTGGTCGCCTCATACATTCGCGTCACCCGAGACGCACTTAATGATGTACGGGAAGGTCGACCATCGCTACAGCTTGTCGGCCTGGAACTTGGCCGTGTTGGCGTTCGAACCACTTGGATTGAAAATGTACACCAGGTTACTGTAATCCGTAAACAGACGGAAACCACCCGGGCGTACGACCAGGTAGTCCAGTCTCTTGCACGACTCGACCACGGCATAGGCTCTCTCAACAATGGGCCAGAGCGCACTCGCGCCAGAAAACGACCCACTGATGAACGCAAGCGGCTGGTGCGGCTGGACTTCGAGAGGCAGGTCGATATCCGTGGCGGTATTGTGTGGCAACCGCACCCCAAAACAGGTCACTGGCGTCCGTGAAGATGCAGACCGTCATGCCTTCTTGTGTGTGCGACAGGGGCACCACATGCGCCAGCGCGTGTTTCACCTCGTTGAAACACTTCAGATGATCGGACTACCATCCCACGGCAGGGAGTGCGACACGCACTAACGCCGTTTTCTTGCAGCTTCCGGTTGCCTTGGTGGCCACGTCAAGCAGACGTCGCAACGGATCCATCAGCTGATTGTAACAAGGATCATCGAGTTGGTGGCAAACACAAACTGTTGGACAAATCCACGAGTCCTTGAATTCGGCTTGGGAAATGGGTGATTCCATCGGCCGAAATCACCTTGCCACACCATTCTGCCTCACGCAGAAAGAAATGACACTTCTTAGGACTCCGAACTGGGCGCAAATGGTCAAGACTTGGTCCAACAAGTTTGAACAGCTCGTCCTTTGTCTTGGCGGACCCAAGTCAACGGACGAGCTGTTCAGCCAGGCCAACAGGCCTCGGAACAGCAGTTCACCAAACATTTGGTGGACAACCGACTGGCAGTACGCGACAGCGTCCGTCTGTCCCATGAGCACACGGGTCGGGCTGTACACGCCGTAGGGCGTCATGAACGAAAAGTACATCTGGCTCTCCGCATGCAGCGGCAACTGCAAGTACCCCTTGGTCCAGTCCAACGTTATGTACACGTTCGTCCCGACCAGACAGACCATCGCGCTGTCCAGGTTTGGCATCGACCAAGGCATCGGCTCCGTGCAGACGTTGATCGGCCTGCTGTCGATCGTCATGCGCAAATCGCCGACTTCCTTCTCCGGCGCGATTCTTGGGGCTGTGGCCCAAGTAGCCCGGTTGTTTTGGTATACCATACCATTCGCTTCCAGGGCAGCCACATGACTGCGCATGTATTCCACCTACAGCGGCGGGTACCGCCGCATCCCACCCCCCCACTTCATCGGCATCGCGCCGGGTTTGATCCGAACCTTCAATGGCTCGACCTTGACTGGCGGATCGTCGCCCATGTCTTCACGGAACACATCCATGTGTTTGGTGAGTAAGTCGTATAGCTGCGTCGCTTCAGCGGTCGCAAGCCCGCGAGTCTTCGCTTCAGCCACCTTGGCCGTCAGAATGGCTTAAACGGCGCCCTGCTTCGTGCGGCGGCGCTCGGCTTCGTCCTCGACGGAGGTTTTGGGGTAAACCTCCGGAGTAGCACACTCTATCCCGTCGTCGGGGTCAAGCTCTGATGGATTCAACTTCTCTGCCATCAGGCGCTTGATATTCGCCATACCAGACAGTTCGTTTGTCAGCACGGACGAAACGTTGTATTCTTCCTTCTTCTTCCTTGCTCCGACAAGGAGGTCTTCAACTTTTAAGCCCAGTAACTCCATGACTGGGCGACTCACGATGAGTTTGGTTGCAGTCGACGCGTCGTCGACCCAGGCCTTCAGACCGCGCAACACAAGCGGTCCACACGTCATGTCCAGCGTCACGCAGTTGAACTTGACGCTGCGCGTAATCACAACTGGCTTGGCGTCACTGCCATACGGGTACGCCAAATGCGGCACACTATGGCACACAATTCCAACTTCGACACCGGCTGCGTCCAACGCATCCAGGACGCCACGCGTGACAACGGTCACGTCCGAACCAGAGTACAAGAGCGCATCGTCCACGCGGACGATGTTTTCCAACAGCAAGCCGCGCTCTGTCTTCTGGCGCTGCGGCTGGTTGACCAGCACCTTAATGCCATCCTGCAACGTTTCGTCTTCGCCAGGTGCGGTCTTCGGGCACCGCGCCACACGGTGACCCATGTCACCGCACTTCAAGCAGCCCTTCTTGGCAGATGGCTCGGCGGTCCTGGGCACGATCGCTTCGGCCTTGCCGCCGACTCTGCCATTGTTCTTGGCGGCGTCTTCGCGGAGCTTCTAGCGGCTTCGCTGCAGGGGAAGGTTTGGACTCGTCGTCGACGTACGTTCCATCTACGGTTTGAAGTCCCTGGAATAATGTCAACAATGTGGGTTATTGAACTGAAGACCTGTCGACCAAGGTGATCAAAATGCCGGTATTGAATATTTGCAGCTGGTGGCCAGCTGCAAATGTTCACAGCCAGTTGACGTAACGAAAGACGTCGCTCTTCAACGCCTTGTTCCGCTACAACTGCCGCTGCTTTTGAGCTGCTGTCTTCAGCGATTCTGGCTTGATCGATTTCGTCATCACTTCGACAACCATCTTGCCTTCTTGATGGAGTACCCACTCCAGATGGTCTTGTTCCAACGAGCGCACCAGCTCGTCAAGCATACGACCGACGCGGGACTCCGCGTCCAAGATCTTCGTATCGAAACGAATCGTTCGCTGCAGACGTTGCTTCAAAACATCCAGGTCTTGAGTGTCTTCCTCAAACGCTGACTTGAACCACGCGACCCACTCAGCGTTCGTGATGGAATGGTGGTCGCGGTTGAAATCGAACAGTGCGATCGGGCGCTTCGAGCACAGGTCCATGCAGGCACTCACAGGCATCGCGAACGGAAGCGACCCATTGTACTACAGAGCGTTGATCTGCCCCAGTTACTTCTGGTACTCGCGCATAAAAGCGCGTCTTTCGGCCTTGGTTGAGATCGAAAATGTCGGTGGCTGCGGGATCGCTGGCGAGTTCCAAACTTGTGGTGCCGTATGGCCGTAACCGCCAACGCTGCCCATGTCCATATCGTCACGGACATCCGAAGGGTCGTAGTCGGCTGGCAACGGCACTGAAGCGCCATCTACTTCAGTCGTTGATGGAGCAGTAGCTGAGACAAACGCTGCGACAGCTGGTGTTAGGCAGGGGTGTAAAACCCACCACGTGGCGGTTGCCACTCGTCGACAGCAGGTGGCTGTCGTCGTCGGGGAGATCTGAACGGGTCTCAACGGTGCGCCGAGTGTCGCGACCGTGCTCGTTCTTCGGCGTTCGTTGGCGTTTCCTCGTCGGAGGAATGTTCTTGTAAAATCTCCAGTGAATAGCTCAACAATGAACTAAACATATCTTTGCTTTGTCTCCCGCTTCTTCCTGGCTTTCGGCCACCGGACCTTCGTCAAGGTAGCAAATATACAAATATAACACTGACATTAGTGAGGTTAAACACGCCACGAGGCGCCTACTGACTACCAGTCACTAAAGTACTCAGTACCTGCACTTAGGTATTGACACAGTACACACATTGCTCTGCACGCTGCAGAACAAGGTGCAAGCGCCGCTGAGGGCAAGGCTTCCTCGTTGTACCCCAATCATAATCGGTTACTACACGGTTTGCTCCTTTTTCCATCGTGGCCCAGTCGCGTGCCGTTTCGGCCGTTGACCGGTGGTGCACCTCTTGTATTCTATATTAACTGAAACTTGCTCACTGCTTATATTTAAAGAAAATGTTCAAACTCCATCAGTACAAAATTAGATACTCACAGCATATTTGTAGCTAGAATGTATGGATCTCATGTCAGAATAGCTCAATAGAGAGGGCCATTTGCAAGGTTTTGACGATTAATCCCACATTAAAATGATGGAGCTTTCTTGATGTAACAATGCATCACCCTGATTGTAGCTAATAACCGGGAGGTAACTATTATTACTTTTACAGTGGAGTAACGTTATCGTATCCCTAACTTGTCCACCACGTAGCTAAACTGGCTGTGTAGTCGATGTTACCAAGGACTTATCGCAGTCGTCACACCGCCCGTAGTCTTCGTCTCCACTGTCTTCGTTGTGGTCGAGGTGACCACTGGCTTGACAGTGGTGGTAACTGGGACGGCCGATTACGTATGTCGTCAGCTGAACTACCGAGGAGGAACGTAGCTGAGGTGTAATTACAGATCTGCTCCAACTGCCCTAGAAAATTACCCGGTATGTACAGTACAACGACATCAATGATACCTCGCAGTAGCACGACCAGCTTCTCTCTTAGAACACTCCATCAAATGCTTCATCGCTATCCCCTTGGAGTACATGAAGAATGCAGCTATGTCATTCTACTAGTAGCTACTAGTAGATTACTGTTTTACTGTTGTGCCATATAGCATGTACTACGTTGTAGCTGTTACTGGTACTACGTTGTAGTAGTACTATTTAGAACTTTGTACCCTAAGGATATCGAATCTTCGTGACGTAGCTAAAGTACGTACTGTACCGGTAGCTACGTGGATTTAAATTAATACTTCGAAGTACAATCGTGTACTTACCGAACGGAGAAACGTCGCATTTGTACTTACCGAACGGATTAACTCTCAGAATTCATCAATATCAGAACGGATGAACAAATAAAGTATATATTGCACAGTAGTACTAAATGTGCACTTTTTCTCGAACTTCAATTTTCTTGAACTTATTCACGGACAGAGGCAGTACATCAAGCAGCAGCTTGGACAAGTGCAGTAATTCCCTGAGTTACGAAATCACTAGGTGAGCCCGTTGCTCGGCCGCCGTTGTTAATTGCCGGTTGGACCAAGATATGTAGCTTTTGTTGCTGCTTACTATTGTTGTCATAGTTAAGCCTGGCAAAGTTTTCAGACATTTTCAATACTCTCCTATCTGCGGTACAACGGGGTCCGGTATTTTGCGAGAAGATGGGAATCAGTCCTTTTGCGGTGTGGTCCACTGAAATAGTATAGGCTGCGGTAGAAACCTTGCAGCTATGCTAAGACTAAGCCGTGCATCTAAACTCACCAACGCTGTGATCGTTGACGCGTGGCGTGTTGATTTGAAAGCAGTTAGGTCCACCTCTCTGCAACATCCAATAGCGCCGCCGTTTGACACACGACGTGTATGTCAGAATGCATGTCGGTGCCACTTTGTGGGTATGTTCAATCGCATCGCTAATTATCTCGTGACATGTTGGTCAGAACACAGTCGGCGCCATCTCGCGGTCACTCCAATAGCTCCGCAGATTGCCTCGTGATATGTTGGTCAGAGTACAGTCAACCCATCTTGCAGGCACGACCACTGTGTTGGATGTGGTGAACAGTACTTACGTATACACTTCGGAAGGAGTTCGTCATTCAAGTAGCAGTGTTTTCGAACTATCGCGTGTCCGTGTTGTGTGAGGAAAAACAATGCCGTAGAAACTTGATGTGCAGGATGATTTGCTTCGTTGAGTACAGCAAGGGTTTCGGATCTGTACATACAGTATTTGTGTTGAACAACGTGACGAACAACACGTCCGTCTATTGAAAATAGCTTGGGTTTCCTATATTTGCTATGATGGTTGATGATACGATAGGGGAAATACGGCATGGTACGTATGATGCAGAATCGTTTATTGCACTTGGCAAGATAAGTCCCACGCGACTTAACGTTTGGCCCTGAGACTTGTTGATGGTCATAGCAAATGCCAACTTCACTGGAAACTGGCGTCGCTTCAACTTGAAAGGGAGGTTGGATTGGCTCCCTCGTCGACCAAGGTGATGCGCGGTACGAAGACTCCTTGTTGTCAAATGCGCCGCCCATGATAGTTGCCTCGATGCATTTGGTTGACACTTTGACAACCCGCAATCTTGTCCCATTGCATAGGCCCTGGGAGGGGCAACTATTGCGCAAAAGCATGACTGGACATCCCACCTTGAACTCGAGCTTGTGCGGTGGCAAGCCGGATATGTTGATGGAATTCAGGAACTTGAAATTCCATGGCCGTGTCGTCAACATCCTCGCCTTCTTGCTCGACTGAATCGACTGAGAGGCAAGTGAACATGGCAGAACTGTTCATCTTGCGCAGCACTTTGGCGTTGTATTCATCGACCCCAACGTTCTTGGGTGCCAAAATCGCTCGTTCAGACATGTACTTCCGGGGGGTTGGCCGGGTTATTGATGTTGCCATAGATTTGGTCGATGTACGCGTTCAGGTCGTGGTCGGTTTCCCAGTTCCTGGCAATGGCATCCGGCAGTCGGATCATGGGAGAGCCGAGATGGCTTGTTCTGGATACGTTCCGTTTCCAATGTCAACCAACGTCTTGGCCCATTCCTCGATACTTCCGTCGTCTGATCCACCACGCAGCCGCATGTTCTTTGCTAGCTTGACAATTTTCACGTCGTTCCAAATGCTGCTGCGTCTGAAGGAGGCCTCCACAGTGGCCGATGGTGTGCCGCGTAGAATGATTGGCAGGATTGGCTTGAAATCGCCCGAGAAAACAACAACCTTGTCACCAAAGAGGGCTGTGGGGTTGTCCATGATGTCGCGAAGGGAACGGTCGACGGCCTCCAAGGCATGCTTGTGGATGCATCATTGAGACCTCGTCCCATACAATGAGCTTGGTGTCTCGAATGATCTTTGCCAATGACGACTGCTTTGGAATATGGCATAGGGACTTGTCGTTGAGGTTGGTGACGGGGATTTTGAATCGCGAATGTGCCGTTGTGCCGCCCATAAGCAGCAAAGCTACCAGCCCAAACGATGCCACAGCAAGCGCGATGTCCCCTTTGTCGCGCACTTTTGCCAACAGGATTTGAGAGACGTACGACTTTCCTGAGCCTCCTTCGCCTTGGAGGAAGTACGCCTTGCCTGATGCGTGGTCGTATGTTTGGGCCAAAACGGTGGCCACAAAGGACCTGTGCTCGTCAGTCATGGTCGCAGCAGTGGCCAACACGTCGTCGAGGGCTGCACGCGTGTACGACGTTTCAATGACATAAAGCCAACTTCTTAGATCGTTCAGTAGTTGCCGTTCGCCCAAGTCTCCGAATACTTCGAATTCGTGAAGTTGAGGTAACGTCGGGTAGTCCAAAAGGCTCATCCGATGGTGTTGGAAGCAGTTGTCGATGCTCTTGAGTGTGTAGAACATCGCCTTGCCAAGCATCATGTCGTCACTGAGCGGCTGTGGGAGTGCTTCGTTGCAGCGGCGCAGGTCCCGAAGCTGCTTGTCCAGGAAATCTGATTTGAATTGATCAAACAGAGCTCGCGTGTTCGCTGGAAGGCAATGCACCAAGATGTTGGCAAACAGTTCGTGCAGCTGTCCGTCCATGCAGTCCAACGTGGCTTGTCGAATACATACCACATACACTTCGTCGTTTTCCAACAGGCCCATGGACAGTGCAGCTTCTTCGTACGTTGAATACAGAGTTCCGTGAACTGTGCGCAGATCTTCGAAGGAAGTTGGTCCATACTTATGGCAAAGCAGGGTTCGAATGTAGAACCGCTCCTTTTGACGCGGACTGACCGAATCAATGCGGCCAATGACCTTGATGTGGTTCTTGCGTCTAACCCACAACTTGGTCTTTTGGTCAAATCGGAAGTACTGCGGGAAGTCCAAGTACAGGGAGTTCTTTGCAGGAACGCCCGTCGATCCCGGTCAAGCCTTGCACACAAGCGAGGAAGAAGGAGATCAACTTGGTCTTTTGGTTCCTGGCAACGACCGATTTTGCGTCGTGGGTTTCGTCGTAGGTGCAATGCTGTTGATCTTTCTCGTGCACGGGCAATACTTCGACAGCGTGGGACATCCTTTGCAGGTCGTAGCAGCGGGTGCGTGTGATAGCTTCGAGGGAGGTCACGTAGCGTCCTTCAACGTACTCCCGTGCTTCGTCAAGCATGGGCTGGCGTTCCTGGTCGGTGAAGACAGCGTACTTGATACGATCGCTGCCCTTGTACACGTACTTGTACAGATACTTGACGGCCTTGATGCTTGTGCAAATCTCGACGTTGATGTGGCAGTTGTACTTGTGCACCAAGTACGGGCTGTGTGGCACACAATACTGGTCTGCGGCCGTGTCGCGACGGTACTTGGCATACCCATCGACCCTTTCGGTTGTGGTAGCTTGCAGGGGCTGGGGAAAGCCTTTCTTGCACTTGCCAGTCTTGTGGGTGCAAGCCCTCGCACTTGGAATCGGCTGTCCATTGTCGTCGTATTGCACATGCGTGCACGTATGGATCATGAAGTTCTTCGCTGACTCGTGTAGCTGGGGGTTCTTGATCTCGTCTGGGATGCGCGCGAATACCACAGAGTTGATGTCTTCGACGGTCCTGAACTTGTCTTAGTCTTCCATGGTGAGGAGCATGTGCACATGCGGCAAGCCACGCTTTTGATACTCTTCAACATGCACGGATGCGACAACCTTGCCAAGGACGTGTTTCTTGTGAATGTCGTCCTCGAAATACGTTAGCTTCGTCTCAAACACACATGTGACAATGTCATCGCGTTCAGCTGACGTTTGATGGGGCTTGAGTTGACTGATGATCTCCAGCCAATTGGGGTTGCACGTCATGGTGACGAAGAGATATGGCTTCCCGTACTTGCGCACAATTGCCGTGGCGTTGAAGTAGCATTTCTTCATGTAACGTTTGCCGCCAGTAAAGCTTGAAGGCACGATGGACTTGATGCCGACGTTGTGGAGCCCTGAACGTCTCTCGGCGGCCTGCTTTACTCTTGTGTACAAATCGAATCGCAACTTGTCTCCGTTCTGCAAAATGTAGCGCAGCCTGTTGGTTTCCATGCGAAGAACGAAGCCGACCGTAGTGTACATCTTCAACAGCATGGGGGATCGGTGCAGCATGTCGGAGAAGTCGCCGCCGTCTCGTTCTTGAAGCCAGTAGTTGAAAACCGCACGGAGGGACAATGATCTCTACATTAGTCTTCGTCATGATGTACTCCCATCCAAGACCTCCCATTGGAAAAAGGAGAGGAAACTGCAACGCGTCGTGAAGTGGATTCGTTTCTCAAATGGTTGCGAACCGGTTCGAGTTCAGACTTTGGAGAACCACGTGACGACCATCTGTCGGTTCGCTGCCGTCTCCCTCCATGATAACCGCAAGCTGAGCCACGGTGGGCAAGTTGTGTGTTCGAGCCTGCGCGCCACCAACAGCCTTCAGGACAATATGAAGATTGCCCCCCGATGTCCCGTCCGCTTCCGCTCGACGCAAACGTTCTTTGGTAGTTGCATACGCGCTGGCCAATGGGTTGTGGAGATCCATCACTCGCTGTACCGTGGCAGTGTACCGCGAACTGATCGCCGGAAACATGTTTCGTCGGTGTAGAAGTTGCTCCTCGCTGGTGTGCATGTAGATTTGGGCAAAACTTGGTTGCCGCAGGTTTCCGCTTCTGTTCAGGCTGGGTTGCAATGGACCAATGTTGTGGGTCAGCTGGCGTTGAATGCAATACGTATTGGGACCTCTGCCGCTGTACCTGACCTCGTCGGTTCCAATGGAAGTGAAGTTAAACTGAGCGTTGTACTGACGAATGTGCTCGATCAAATTGCGCTGCTTGAAGAGATCTTTGAACGCTTGCATTTCTGGCGAGTCGGGGAAAACGTAAGGATCCATCTTGACCTTGCCCTTCAAACAACAGGGCAGGTTCTTGTAGTCGTGGGGTGTCAACTTTGCTCGGCAGTGCGGGCATTCCTTCGTTTTCCCAGGAACTAGTAGCCGCGTGCGACCACCTTCCTAGCCTACGTAGTCCCGGACTCCAGCCCCGAGGCCAAACGCTTTGGTGTTTGATGCAACACCATATCAGCCGTGGGTTGCGCTTGTGGTACGGAACGGCGTGAATACGTTTCAACCCCACCCATCCTATACATAGAAATATAGATCTGGATAAGCTGGTTGGTCACATCCAGGTCATCCTTGGTTTCGTTGTCCGAATCGCTTGGAAACGCAAACTTAATTCGTTGCAACAACTCGAGCTGGGCTACGCTCCCCGCATCGGGCAGAGATTGTTCACCGTCTGCGGTAGTGTTCTGCAATTGCTGTCGCGGTGATCTGGAGTGGTGCCTTCAACTTCGCATTCTCCTTTGTCGACTTGTTCTTGGCCTTTCCTTTGGTCGACACTTTGGTGTGTTCCATAGTCGCTCCTGATTGGGATATGCTATTCGGCTCCATCGGGGTAGATTCCATCACATTCAAATTTACGCTCGCTGGCTTGGCCGTAACCTTAGCTTTCAATTCATTCTTGCCTAATCAAACGACATCAGTGTCAGATAGACCTTTGACATTTGATTTCAATTCCCGACTAACAGCATGCTGATAGTTATGGTTGATTATCCGAGCAAGGATACCATGGACGCAGATTCACGTTATACGCAGTACGACATTATTTGCGTATTGAAAGTAGTGTTATCTGACTACACGGGACATAATATGGCTGGTTAGTGAAATGTAATAGGTGAGATATCATGATGATAGAGAATTTCGTACTCCTTCGATCACATGTCACAACAACAATATTTAACCGAATAGAATAGTTGCGTCTTAGTTATTGTGTTTTCCTGTTGAAAACTGAGTTTTCTGACTGCTCTGGACGAAATATATCGGGTTACTTGTATGTATACAGTACTCATACCGCACAGTGTGTGAAAGAAGCGTTTCGAAACAAACACATGGCAGGCCAGTGGACATTTCTACTTGGTTTCAGTATAACAATTAAGTGGGAGTGCCGTTCTTCCTACACGACCAAATGACTTGACATTCGTATTGGAAATGACACCATGACTGCGTCACTTCCACAACCTCGTCGCCGTTTGTTGAAATATTGTCTACTAACCCTTTTCCTTCATACATGACAACCTTGACTCTTTGGTCGTCACTTTTGAAAACACGTCATTAAATTCGGCGATTTCTGATCCAAAATGTCCAAGGGCATTTGAAAGGTGTAAGTATGGGAATCTGGGCCAAAAGTAGAAAAGTTCGCATCAAGCTAATCAGATTTGATTTTTAAAACGACGTCATTTGAAATTTCACCATAGTTAACAAAAAAAGACAATTTTTGACCCTTACAAACGCGAGCTTAAAAAGCTACTTTAATGAGAAGAGTAGTTTAGATTTCACGTGTTCTTATTACTAACATTAGTACTACTCTGTTCTCGTATGACTGTCCACTTGTTTTGTGATTGGCGGGATTTTTCTAATTTTGAGCGTTCTGTGCCGCTGATTGGTGCACCAGAAAGCGCAAGATCTCATCTTTGATTGGCTAGTTTCAGCGCTTTCTGAAACATTTTGCTTCAAATTTTATGCTCCCTCAAAGAAGCCATTGTCGGTTGACCACCATTGGAATCTTACGGTGAGGATTCATTGCTCCATTTAACGCCTCCAAAACTTATCTAGCCTATCAGTACTCATCAGGACATGCCTCGCACAAAGGCCCCGGTCGTCCCGATACCTGAACGATCCAAGAAAACCCAGGAGAACTTGAATCCCGACCAACGCTGCGCAATGTACGCCAAGCTTCTGGAGTGCTCGGTTGGCGGCGAGCTTCCGTACGGTGTACTAACGAGTATAGCTGAGCAGTTTCATTGCCATCCACGGACGGTCAAGCGCTTGTGGGACCTTGGACGCCTCTCACAGAGGAGCAATGGCGGCGTTGCTGTGGTTGCGTCGAATATCAAGGGTAAGTTCTCTATAATATGATACTTTTACGAAATATATGAATTTATACAAGCATTAAATGTTAAGGGGAAACTGTATTAGGGAATTCTGGACGCCCAAGGCTAAGAACAAATGAAGAAATTGAAGCTGCAGTAAAAGCTGTTCCCCAGT
>NW_009798277.1:776114-784861 GCF_000520075.1 Aphanomyces astaci | reverse complement strand
GTCGCCCGACCCCGTTTCGACCACAACAAGAAGGTGGTTTTCGACGGCAAGATTGGCGTTTGGCCATTTGTCGAGGTCGTGGCAGCCCAGCGAACAAGCAAGAATCGGCCGAAGGGGACCCTCATTCAAGTCCCCAAAAATGTCAACGGAGATGTTTACGAATCGATGGTTCTCGGCAAAGTTGTGCCTGCCATTTTGGAGTGTTTCCCAGTAGGTGACCTTGAACGTGGCGTGTTTATTCAACACGACAATGCCAGTCCCCATCGTCGAGTTACCACTGCTTTGCTGCGAAAAGAAGGCGTGTCGAATGTTACCATGTTGAACCAACCGCCAAACAGCCCGGACTTTAATATAACAAGTTGAGTCAGTGCTTGTATAAAAATACAATAAAAAATTTCCGAGTCAATATGTCTTGCTGGAGGTCAATACAAATACCAAGACGTTTTAAAACAAGTCGGTATACTTTAATCAAGTCAAACAAGTGGACAGTCATACGAGAACAGAGTAGTACATCTTACTGTCAAGTGTAATACGAGTCGGACACCCAATTCGAGTCGGACACTTGTATAAATTAATAAAACATCAACCCAGTGAAGGAGCAATTTTAGCAGGTTTAACTACGCGCCAGAATATACTCAAATGATTGATAAATACTCTTAAATATAATACATATATTATTTTATAGAGGTTTTTCCGCGCGCAAATGTTGGAGGAGCATCAGCCATCGAGCACAGCATATTCTTGATTTTACCATGGTCACCAACAATCCCCAGCAAACGCTACCACAAAAGGGGCGACCGGTGTGCAAGTACGGCCCCAGGAGTAGCAGTAGAAGAACACAGTATTTTATTCGCGTACAGTGAGAGACTAACGATCATAAATTTTTATGAATCCTATGGCATGCCAGCTACGCTCGACGCCTTCTACAGCCACTTGACGTCCAACGCCCGCGAAACAGCAAGGAAGGTGTACTCTTGGGTGGCCAACCGCATACATATCCAAAGGATGGGATCCAGTCCAACAACAGCAAAGTTGTGCTGTTGGAATGAGGACGACCCTCACGTTTCAGGCCGAGGAGCAACTGCTGCATTGGGTCATTGACATGCGAAAGGATGGGGTCCCTGTGACGCACAGCATGCTCCGCATCATGGTGTTGGAAGCTGCAATCGACTTGGGCCATGAAGACCACGAGGTTTTGGCAAAAAAAAAACGGATCAATGGCTACAAGCGTCGGCATGGACAGTCCCAGGATACTTCTGAAGACGGTCCGGCGGTGCTTGAATCCTTCACGCAGCACGTTCAAACCATCGTGCTGGAACAACATCGACTGCGTCTACTACGCCGACCAAACGAGGGTGAACTATGAGTACCTTCCAACGAAGACCTTGAATCCCACCGGCGACAAGACGATCTGGGTCAAGTGCGTCGGAAAAACGAAGGAGCGTGTGACCGCCATGCTCTTGGCGGACTGAACAGGCGTAAATAACCCGCTGGTTTTTGGTGCTGTGTAGCACGAAGTTAAAGGTGAAGAGCACCGTTCAAGAAAATTTGATCGAGCGGCAGGGCTTCGGGAAGACGGTGTGGAAGTGCATGCTCCAATGCAAGATCACAACGATTGTCAAATCTACTGAAAACCAACGGTGTGGTGGAACGCGAATATATCGGTGGAGTTTTGAAGTAACGTTACAATTTTGCGGCTCAGCCTGATCGCGCGACCAAGAAGGTGCTGCTGTTGTGGGATGACTTCTGCGCACTTGTAAAGGCAGATCAGTGTCCGATTCGTATTACACTTGACGGTAGTTAAATCCAGTGCAAACCAAAACACTGCATTCCAGCTAGGGGTTAAGAGTATTTCAATGGTTAGCGATATGTAGCAAACTACTGGAGATAGTGTAAATGACATCCACCCTGTCGATTATAAGTGGTTTGTACCTGATCCCAGTGAGGGGAAGGAAAATAGCTCAGTGGTAGAGGATCGGTTTCCTAGCTCAAAAGTCGTCGGTTCGATCCCCGGCTTCCCCGGATTATTTCCGCAAGGATTTATCAATCCCTCCTGGGGAATCCGGAGAGCAAGGGCTGCATACGAAGTCGAGGACCGAACTTCGAAGAAGCTCGTTCGAAGCACGAGGTATGAAGCGTTGCGCGAAGTAAAAACCGAAGATTACACACCGCCCCTGGTCGAGCAGGTGCGCTACAATTGGCGAAGCGGTTCCACAACATATAGTTCTAGTATCAGTCTTCGCGGAGGAATGTCTTGCGTCGAGTTTAACGTCATAATGAACCCAAGAGTTGTCGCGCATGGTGAAGACAGCCAACCCAAAATTTCGTGAATTTTAGACCATTTTAGCGGGATTTATGGTTGATTATTGAATATTGAGCTGGGACAAAGTCTCAGTCAGTTGAGGGGGTTGAAGGTCTTGCTGGCCAATGACAATGTCAGAGTAGTCGAAGAGCCTGGTGGCGATATCCCAAAATTTCGAAGTTGTTTGAGCAGTACAGCAATAGTTATGGCTGTATTTGAAAATATAGCTGGGGTAGCCAGCCACGCATTTGATGAGGAGATTGTATGTGTGACCGGGTAGTTAATAAACCCGCCATATTGCCCAGGGTAGTCAAATTTAGCCCGCCTGCGGCGCTGAGGGTAGTTATTGTGCCCGCGAAGGCCCAAAAGTAGTTATTGTTACCTATACGGTAATGATGATAATCCAGACTCAATTAACCTGATCCCAGTGATATCTGATTGGGTCAGATAACATCGAAAATAAGAGGATACATCAAATCTTTGAGTATTGTGTGTCGGCAGACATAGCAACCGGGAGTGGTGTTAGAATGTACAAGGTTCAAACCAGCGCAGGAACCAAAATTGCAATAAACGTTGATGTTACTATGAAAAACAAGGACTTCTGTGGGGCTCGAACCCGGCGCACAGTGGTGTTCAACCGTCGACTTTACCGTTGCACTAACGAGACCATTTACGATGACAAGCAATAAAACATCAGTTGGTTAAGACTCTGTTGTTCCCCCCTTCAGATTATGTGTGCGACGAACTCAAAGGTATGGAGAGCTTTCTCTCTTGGCTCTTACTTTGGAAGTGACTAGCTGTTTTCGCTCCCGTCGTTATCCGGACGTGAACCTCTTGCGGAGGCCGAATTAAATTCCAAACTGAGGTCTCTTACTACGAATTACTTTTTCTGCTCTATTTTAAGTCTAATCATTTCGTCCAATGAAAATGCGCCAACAATGCACATCTTTCAACCGCACGACGAATGGCAGCCTGCTGCACAAAATGGAGACTAACGGCCTTACCGATCATGAGACCATGAGCCGACCTCTAAAAAGGCTCATAGGTCTTTCTGCAGCGCCATGCAGAACATTTCCCCCTAAATGGAGTGTCCGAGGGTCTTCTCGAGTTCCGCGGCCATTTTCTTCACTTCTTCTTGGTATTCATGTTGGTGAACCCAGCGGGGGAAAACGATGGGGATGTCTTCATAGAGGGAGCGCACGGGCTCCCATGAGGCTTCGTCTTCATCGAGGCCAAGCCAGTAGACGAAGGCTCGGTATTCGCCGTTTTCTTCGCGGACGTCGCCGAGCTTGGCCACATGGAACCCTTCATTGCCAAAGGCAATATGGTCGGCTAGGTCTTCGGTCACATCGCGGCCGCCTTCGCAATACATCTTGAGTCGGCAGGCGTGGTGGAGGGACACGTCGTAAGGCTGAACCAATTGCTGGGTCTCCTTGACATAGTCAGTCACGATCCGGACGATCTTGCTTGGGCCGCGCCAGTGCAGGGACAACTTGTTGCCTTGGCGGGACACTTGGCCAACGAGGACAAAGTCGCCTATCGCTAACTTCTGCAACTGGATGGCATTGGACTTAGCTTGGCTGTCGCGGGCTTGGCGTCGCATCGTGGCGTTTGTCGCAGCTACTTCACGGTGCAGCTGTTGCATCGCTTCATGCAGCTCGTCCATGTGCTTCTTGCGCGTGGAGTCGAGCCAGTCGATGTCGGCGACTTCCTTGGTTAAGGTGTTTACTAGCGCTGACAGGGGTGTCGTCGTAGGTAGGCCAGTAAAGGCGGTCACCGGGGCGATGCCGCTAAGTCGGTCGCTCGGCATGTGGTTCAATGTGCCTTGTACCAGGGCCAGGACGAGGTGCCAGTCGGTCGCGCGCAGCTTCAACTCGCTGGTAAGCGTCTTGACGGCGCGGAGGATCAGTCGGTTGACTACTTCAACGGTTCCGTTCGCCCAAGGACAGCAGGAGGTCGTGAAGTGGTGGTGGGCGCCGGCGGCCTTGCGGATCTTGTCGATGACTTCGTTCTTGAAGTGGAAGCAGCTGTCGGAGACCCAGGTATGGACATACCCAAAGGTCATGAACCAGTCGAGGAGGCCATTGGCGGTAGCCGCGGCGTCGCTTGTCTCACTGGGCCAAAGTCGTACGAACCCGCTCATGTCGTCCTTGATGACGAGGATCGATCTTCTGCCACCCGTTCGTCGACGTGGGCGTGGATAGCCAGTCGAAGTGAATAAGCTCTTTAGGCTTCTCGGCATGGAGCGCCGATCCAAGCGGGCGCGGGACCACTGAGCCGTCGACCCTGAGGCAGTGGATGCAGGCTTGGACAAAGGTCTTGACATCAGCTTCGAGGGTGCTCCAGGCGTAGATATCGCGGATGGCCTTGGTCGTGGCTTCGATCCGGCGATGGCCCGCGGCGCCTTGGTGCGCTATGATGCAGACCGCTGCTGGAGGTCCGTGGCACTTGGTGGGATCCAGATGCGGTTCCTTGTCGAGGAACAGGTTCTTGTCTTCATTCCACGCTACGCGGTTGGCGGGGTCTCTCCCCTCTTCACGGCCACTTGTTGGGTCTTGACGATGCCGGCAGGGCTGGGCCAGTCAAAGTTGGGCTGCTGCAGGGGCGACACCATGGCCAGGAGGCGCCGGACGGACTTCGTTGGCACTTGGGCTTGGGCGGCGCCCCAGCGGCTGAGCAGGTCGCCCCACACATTGTCTTCACCGGGCAGGCACTCGATGGTGTAGGGGAACGAGGAAAGCACCAGGGCCCAGCGCTCCAACTTGTGCGCTTGGTACCTCGCCATGCTTGGGGACTGGCCGGCAGGATTGAAAATGTACTGCAGGTTCTTGTGGTCGGTGAAAAGGCGGAAGCCAGCTGGGCGGATACGAAGGTAGTCCAACCGCTTGCAGCTTTCCACCACGGCAAACGCTTCCTTCTCCACGATTGGCCAACGCTCGCTTGCGCCAGTAAAGGTGCCGCTGAGAAAGGCCAACGGCTGGTGGCGTTGCTCTTCCAACGGCAGCGCCAGGTCTTCAAATGGTACTTGAGTGGCGATCGCGCCCGAAAAACCTTCACTTGCGTCGGTGTAAAGGCAGACCATCATGTCTGCCGTGGGTGCGCCATGGGAACCATCGCCAAGAGAGCTTCCTTGATCTTGTCGAAGCAGGCCAGATGGCCAACGTCCCAGCCAACGGCAGTGAGTTGGACCCGGATGAGCTTCGTCTTCTTCGCACTTCCAATTTGCTTGGTCGCTGCGTCGAGGAGTTGGCGTAGCGGCGCCACAAGCTCGGTGTAGCAGGGGATGCTGGACCGCATCCAGTTGGTCGCGCATACGAACTGTTGGAGGTCGGCGGCCGTGGCAGGCGGCGCGAGCGCACACAGTCCTTGGATTCTTGTGGGGGAGTGTTGGACGCCCTCAGTTGAAACGACTTTGCCGCATCAGACGGCCTTGGTCAGGAAGAAGTCGTATTTCTTCGAGTTGAGCTTCAGGCCGAAGAAGGAGCAGATCTTGAGGACTTGGTCGAGGAGGTCTCGGCGTAGCCAAGCATGTCATCGAGCCAGGCTAGGATTCCCTTGAACAGTAGGTCGGCAAACATGAAGTCCACCGCCGACTGACAGAACGCCACCGCGTCGGTCTAGCCCATAAGCACTCTTGTGGGCGTGTAGACTCCAAATGGTCATGAAGGAGTAGTACATTTGGGAGCCGTCATGGACCCCAGCTGCCAGTAGCCGTTGAACCAGTCGAGGGTGAAAAACGCCCGCGCGCCCACAAAGACAGTCAGGGCGGCGTCGAGGTTCGGAATAGGCCATGGCATAGGCTCCGTGCACGCATTGATGAGCCGGCTGTCGATGGTCATGCGCAAGTCGCCAGGGTCTTTCTTGGGGACGATGCGCGGCGCCGAGGCCCATGTTGCGCGTTGTTTCGGTACACCAGGACAGCTGCTTCGAGCTCGCGCACATGTGTCGTCAGGAACTCTACATGGGCTGGGGGGTATCGTCGCAGGCCACACTTGACAGGGACGGCGCCAGGCTTGATGCGCACCCGCAGCGGCTCCACCTTGATCGGCTCGTCATGGCCGATCTCCAGGCGGAAGACATAACCGTGCTTGGCCAGGAGGAGTCGCAGCTTTTCGAGGAGGTCTGCGGTCAAGCCTTCGTCTTCGGCGGCACGGAGCTTGTCTTGAATCACCGCTTTAACCGCCGCTTGCCGTCTGTTCCGCTCGCCTTCTGCGTCTTCAGCAGATGGGACTTGGATGTTGGGGGTGGCACAGTGCATGCCGTCATCACCGCACTCGTCCCTTGAGGCGGCCACTTGAGTCAGGCGGCTGATACTTGCCATCACAGACGGCTTGTCCGCGTCGCTGACATCCCAGACTTCTTGCTTGGCAAATGCGTGGCTGAGCAACTCGTCTTCAGAGAAGCCCAGCCGTTCCATCACAGCCCGGCTGATCAGGAGTTCTGCCGCGTTGGAGGAAGAGTCCACCCAGGCCTTGAGTCCACGCAGGGCCAAAGGTCCACAGGGAGTGTCCAGGGTGACCAACTTGAACTGCACTTGGCGGTCGACCTTGAGGGCAGGTGCTTGGTCATACGGCTGGATCACGGATGGCTCCGGCGAAATCACCTTGACTTCCACGCAGGCTCGCTCCAGGGACTTCATGACACCGACTGTTACCAATGTAACGTCGGAGCTTGTTCGGGGGCTGGTGCACGCCGGGGAGGTCCACTACTGCTGTCAACGCTGCCTTCAGATCCCAGGCTTAGACGGCCGCGATGGTGCTGCGGCTGCCATCGCAGGCTGTGGTCTTCTCGTCGTCCACCGGGGCATACAAGTGGTACCTGGCGGTATGCACGCGCAGCCAGTCAACGAAACGGTACACGTTGGACTTCAACGGCTTGTTGGGTTGGAGGGCCAGCTGACGCTGGACCGACTGCTGCAGGCCAACCGGCTTGATCGCCTTGACCATGATGTCGACAACTGCCTTGCCTTCTTGGTCCAAGACCCATGCTTGGTCGTCGCGCTCCAAGGCTCGCATCAGGTTGTCCAGCATCTTGCCAATGCGTGAGTCGGCGTCCAGGATGGTCGTATCGAACCGGATCGCCGTCGTCAAACGCTTCTTGAGCACTTCCAGGTCTTGAGGCTCCTCTCCAAACGCCTTGCTAAACCATGCGGCCCACTCTGTCTACGTGACGCCACGGTAGTCGCGGTTGGCCATGTCCCACATCGCCACACGCTTCTTAGTAAAGACGTCCATGCATGCGCTTACAGGCATCACGAAGGGTCTTGAGCCATTGAGCTGGAGGGCGTTGACTTGGTCCAGGCACTTTTTGTACTGGCGGATAAATGTGCGCCGCTCCGATTGGGACGAGCCGTTGAACGAGGGCGGGTCAGGGAGCGCCGGCGCGTTATACACGAAGCCGCGCTCGTCGCCTTGTCCCATGTCGGCGACATCGGGGACAGGGGGCAGGTTGGTGGCGCCAGTTGGTGTCGCAGCCGGCGCGGGAGAATCAAATGGCGCGGCCACGGGGGTCGGTGTGGGCGCCGTAAATGGGGTATTGGCGTAGCCATCTGGTTGAAATCGCTAATCAACAGCTGGTGGGTTACGCCCGGAGTGGAGAGGCGAACGGGGTAGTGGCTTGACGGCGCACTGGATGGCCGTGTTCGGCTTCTCGGGATCGGGATCGCTCCGTCCCGTTAACAGGGGACTACGAGCGTTGGTGGTCAGAGTCACTCATTGCTTCGGGCGATGAGGCTAAACAATTCTTTGTTTTCGCCCCCGTCGTTATCCGGACGCCTGCTGCACAAAATGGAGACTAACGGCCTTACCGATCATGAGGCCATGAGCCGACCTCGAAAAAGGCTCACAGGTCTTTCTGCAGCGCCATGCAGAACTCTAGCCTACGCGTCCCTGTGATCTTCCCGCGATCTTTCCGGTAGTGCTAACCGGTCTTCTCTTCAGAATGTATGCAACATGTAACCCCTCAGAAACCACAACAGCCTCCCATGCCCATGAATGCCATCGCGGCCTTCAACTTATCCTTGGGCACGTGCTTGGTGAAGACGTCCGCAGGCATGACATTGGTGGGCAGGTGCGTCAGTGTGAACTTGCGGCTCTTGACTAAGTCCCACAGAAAGTAGAAGTGTAGTGCTAGGTGCTTGGTCCGCTGGACACTGGCTTGGTTCGAGCCGATCGCGCTCTGGTTGTCGAGGTACTACCTCTGTCCCACCTCCTTTGTCGTGATTCAAAATATCAAAATCCCAGTTCGAGTGTCGTGATTTCATTCTATTGGACAAGAGAAGCCGTAAAGACACATAATTGGACAAAATTATATTTACTCCAGGCTACCAAGCAAACCTAAGCGCACAGAAAGGTATGCATCTGCGCTCCACTTGATGGACTGCTCTAACTCTCCTGGTCTACGTTTTGCTTCCTTTCCTATATGCTTAAGCTTAAACCTGTTGCTG
>NW_009798277.1:759216-772976 GCF_000520075.1 Aphanomyces astaci | reverse complement strand
GACTTGGCTGCCGTACGGGCGCTCCCGGGTGAAATACGTGACGGCATCGAGAGCCTTCTTGATGAGAAAGGCGTCGCTGCGGGCAACATCACGCATGCACTGCTTGAGCAGCTTCTGAAGAATGCGGTGGCATCCGTTGTGGACACAAGGCCTGTCATCGTGTCAGCTCGTTCTCCTGCTCAAGACGAGTCGGTACCTGTTCGTCCGGTTCACTACTGGGGAGGTCGGTGGCACCTGCTCGCTGAAGACTACGAATTGCCTTCCGTCGACGTTTCCACGGGGTGGCATTTATGGTGGTGTGGATCTCCCGCTAGGGACATTCCACCTTTGTACAAAATCAGGTCGATGGACTTGACGAGGAAGCAAGCCAAGATCCTGTGCGAGTGGCACTTCGCAACGAATGCGCTCCACAATGTGTACTGCAGCGCATTTGGCAGTAGTATGTGTCGACCCTACACATCAGCTACGGTCATTGCGGCATTCAGCAATATCATGGTATACTTGCCACCATCGTGGGGTCAGACGCATCTTGGACGACAGCGTCGTTTGTCCCAAATGAAAATGGTTACATTTGCACGCCTAGCTCGAAAGCGTAGACAAGAGACTGAGGGAATACCTACTACGTAACACTACTAAAAAGTTGTATTATACAGGATAATACTGTATTCGAGACGTGGTATGAAACATTGCAGTCAATTTGGCGAATTTAAGCCAATCAAGATAAAGTCGGATGTCCTGTCCGACTTTATTCGATCACAACACAATTAATCTCGTGGGGATGGTATAGTTTACTATCGTCCTACCAGTATACTACGTCTGTCTCACCTCCTTTGTCGTGATTCAAAATATCAAAATCCCAGTTCGAGTGTCGTGATTTCATTCTATTGGACAAGAGAAGCCGTAAAGACACATATTTGGACAAAATTATATTTGCTCAAGGCTACCAAGCTAACCTAAGCGCACAGAAAGGTATGCATCTGCGCTCCACTTGATGGACTGCTCTAACTCTCCTCGTCTACGTTTTGCTTCCTTTCCTATATGCTTAACCTTAAACCTGTTGCTGCCTCCACTCTCTAGTATGCATTCCAGCACTGTTTGAAGTGTGAAAAACACATTATCAAGTGAAATTGCAGGAACGTCGACAAATGCAGTATGCACATTTCCAATCAGCTCACCAATGTTGTAGGCCGGCATCTTCTGCTGCAACGACTGGATTGAGTTGAAAAAGCCCAGATCTAATATGTTTAGATCTGGGCTGTTCGCTGGCTGGGCCCCAAACACAATTCTGCGCTCGCCGCTTTGACTCGCCGCCACGACTTCAGCATGAAAGGTAACTGCGTGGGGTGTGGCATTGTCGTGCTGAACCACAATGGTCTTGGTTTCTTGTGGAAACCGCGCCAAGATACTTGGAAGAACATTGTCGACTAACATTCTCTTGTACGTAGCCTTCGTGACAGTCACCGACTTCAACACTTCCATCTCCGCAGGTCGGTTGCGGCTTGATCGTCGCGCAGCCACGGTCTCGACAAACGGCCACATGCCAAGTTTGCCATCAAAGAACACGCCGTCAACAGTTCACGGCCGGGCAACGACGGACAGGAACATTACACTGGGTATGAATCGCTTGTTCTTCGTCGTTTGATGCGGCACGGTTTCCCACGGCGCAAGGTAAAACTTGTTCTTGACTTTGCGCAAATAGAACCACTTCTCGTCCAGAAACACCCGATCCAACATTGGGTTTAACTCAACGGACCCGTCCACGACGTTGGCGAACGACAGTACTGCAGACGCTTCTTGACGTTGTCCTCCGACAGCATGGGTTTCAGGGACGACGAGCTCACCGTTCTTGAAGTGTCGGTGCAGTGTCGTCTTTGGCATCGACAGCGCCTCGGCCATTGTGCGGATGTCCATCTTCTGCAGGAGCGGGAGCTTGGAAACGCGGTCTTGCACCACTGCAATTCTTCATCCTGATGACTATCGCTCACGTCCACGAGAGGCAGTATATCCGCTTCATTACGTTTTCCTTCACACTTATTCTGGTTGTACGAAGTACGAGTCTACCGAATTTACCGTACATCTGTAACCCCCAAAATGTTTCCGAAATAGTTACAACTCAATGGTGAAGCTGAAATATATATCACTATTGTTTCCGCGCATTTGAATAAATATGATTGGACAAAATGTTTCGCGCGGTTTCATATTTATTCAAAGTGCACGACATACACGTCACAGGCCAAATGACTGCAGAACCACAACGTAGCCGCTCCAAGACAGGGAAGCGCAAGGTCATATCCTTATGCTTCAAAGTCAAAGTCATTCAAGCTTACGAGGCTGCACTTGGCCCTGCCAAGACATTCTATGCAATAGGCCTCGTGGAGTGAAATTACTCCAGAGATGATTCAAAACCCTTTTCGAGCTTGTGATATGCAATAATACATGTAATTCAACATCAAAGTACATCATTGATTGAATGGATTGATTTTGCATTATCTAAGATCTATTGTACTCCTCAATGTGGTCCATCAGTACAGCTCTTACAAGTCCAAGGCACCTATTCAATCGATAGCGTTTCGAAGCACTGTTATCGACTCTGTAGTCTTCTACAACAATTGCAAATTTGATCGCATACTTGGCTTTCGTGTTGACCAAACGACGGGGAAGAAAGCCGACATGGCAGAGTTGCTCCGCACCAATAATCTTGTAAACCTTGGGGGTTTCGTCAAGCCCATCAGCATTCAATCGCATGACCTCGCATCGAAACACAACCACATCGTTGACGGCCAGACTGTCACCGCAAACCTCGTGTGCAGGGCAGCTTCGAGTCCCTTCGCCGCTCGAGCAGCCAACAATGTCGACGGCCTTCAATTCCATCCCGAAGCAAATTGAAATTTGATTTTAACATGGTTTTACTGGTTAAGTAATATCCAATCATGGCTGGGTAGTTACAAGTCAATGGTAAAGCTCAAGTTTGCTTAATCAGATCTGACTATTTTTTATCTTGAACAAAGTATTGGAAATTTTCATGGTTACAACTTAATGGTCAAAAATTGGGGTTACAGATGTACGGTAAATTCGGTAGTCCTTTACTGTTAATTAATAATTGATTCTGCGGAATAATAAGCGCTGTTGGTTTAGTGTCAAGGGAGTTAGTTGCATTAGCAAGCGCCATTGGTTTAATGGTAATTGGGGTGCACCTCGAACTGGGCCGTGACGGGGGTTGGTGTCTACCCTTGGTACTTAATGTGGTTGCAAGTGATCCACAGTGCTCGTAACATGACCAGTACGAGGAGTGCCCATAATTTAGTAACCACGACGCTGTGTGGGCCCCAGACTGATGCGATGGGTAGGTCTTCGAGATTTCAGATGAGATCCCATTGAAAAAGCATCGCAAAAGCAGTCCACGCTGATGTGTGGAGGTCCCATAATGGACGCACATTTGGACAGTCCAAGAAAGCATGAAATAAGTTCTCCACCGCTGAACACCCGGGGTCACACATTCCACAATATGCGGGGTGGAGTGTTGGAGAAAAAAGTAGCGATAGCTGACAGGATATCATCTGATATAGGATACGCATCCAGCCATCAGCAACCAGGGGAGGGAGGGATCCAGGGTCAGCTTAACCTGGGTCTTAATGTAGGACCGAATTTTGGCTTCAGTAGTCCTGGTGGCAGTAACCATAGGGTGAGGTTTGGTCGGCTGGCCAGCGTGGAAGCAGATGGCCTTAGTGTATTTTCGTGGTCAGTGGGCGAAGCTCATGGGTATTCCGAGTGCCCTAGCACCAACTTCACTATCACTAGGCCCCGTGATGGACACTGGCATATCAAGGGCAAGGCCCATGACTTCCCATGCCCGCTGGACAATCGTTGATAGTTGGACGTACGTGACGAAATGTCACTGGTCGTTCCTCCAATTCATCAAATGTCTCAGAAAAGTCGAGCATTCGGCGTTGAAATTGATCCAATGTTGCCAACGGCGTGAGGGGGTTAAAGAGTCCCCGAGGCAATGTAGGCCACATGATGCTAGGTGGCGTGATCACGAACGATGTTTCCTGAGTGCAATAGCCAAGCAAGTTATCTCAGTTTTGCTACCTTTAACGAGGAATAGAGGGAGTCTCTGGAACCAGAACGACATAGTCAAGAGCTGGGACGGAGCTGGTGGTTGGATGCAGATGCATTATACGGGCAAGCGAGCCCACCAAACTCACACATCACGCCAAAAAGGGGGGGGTCCAGGCGTAGAAGGGATGTCTTCCAGTTGGGTTCATACAGCAGGGCATCCCATTTATCCTGTAGGTTGAAAGGTTCCAAGCATTGGTGCCACTGATACCTGGGCAACGCTGTCCACAGCTCAGAGTCCAGGTCGCTCTGTACGAGGAGCTGTAGTCGAAGCACACGTTGGTATTGTACCATAGAAGGGATGTGTGGAACACGCAATCCCAAGGTGCGGTGGTAGGCCCACCCGCTTTGAAGGAGCTGGATGAAATGCTCACCATGTCTCAATTTACGGCCAAGTATGAACTTGAGCACCATGGACTGCCACTTGCCAAGTGTAGTTTGGGTGACCGGTATCACCGCAGTGTAATGCCATAACTGTGATAGGATTATCGTATCCACCAGGAGCCTACGGCCCTGGAGCGTACGAGCACGACAACCCCATTTCAGGAATGATGTGAGGAGTTTATTCTCCATTTGGTGGACTTGGGTTTGGTTGCTCAGATGATGACCACAGTAGCGAATGGGCATCTTAGACGGGACCACATTGAGCCGAGTGTTATGGGGTACTCTTCGAGTTCAGGAGCAAGCCTTTATAGTTGCTTCTGTTGAGATGAACGCTAGAGACAGCGTATAAATCATCGACCAACTCGAGCTGGCGTTCCAGGTCGTCCAGAGATGTGGAGATGGCAGTAGTATCATCGGCGAACAGGAGGATCATCGCTGCTCTATCTGTCGCGTTCGAGTAGAAGATCCATACCGCTCATGGTCTCACAGCAGTTGGCTGAACGGATCGACCGTCAGAATGAACAGTATTCATCGGGGGTCACCCTGCTTGACCCCCTCGAAGGATAGATAGAGGATACGATTGGTGTTCGGTAGAGGAGCTGGATACACTGGATGAACCGGGGTCCACAGTTGAAAGCCTCTAATGTGTCGAACATGAAATCCCAATTCACTCGATCGTAGGCCTTCCCAAAGTCGAGAAACATGGCATACGCCTCATTTCCCTCTACGGTGCATTGATGCTGGAGGTCCTTTAAGAAGATGGGATTGTCATGTATCCTCCGCCCAGCCACAAAGCCAGTCTGAACCGGGTGCATGAGCAGGGGTATATTCGTGCGGAGTCTGTGAGTCAGAGCCCGAGAGAGCGCCTTAACCTCTACAGGTATGAGGGAGATGGGCCGGCAATGGCCGGGGTTGCTATGTTCCCCGCCCTTGAAATGCAGTGCGGCAGATGATAGTTTTTGGGACCCTAACAGCACCCCTTGCTCGAACTGGTATGCAAAAACGATCGAGAGAATGTGGCCAAAGGTATCACAGTCTGGAAAAAGGCCTACGGGAAGCCATCCATGCCTGGCGCCTTGTTGGGGGCCATTTTTTTGGTTGCTGAGGCCAACTCGAGTGACGTAGTGGGCTCTTCTAGCTCAGAGCATTGTTCCTCCATCAGACATGTCTTCAGACACCGCAAAAACTGCCTTCTTGCGGCGCGATTGGGGGGTGCGAAGTCTCCCTCGCACATGATGGAGGATCATCGCCTATGGAAAGCCTGGTGGATGTCCTGTGGATGAGAGGTAACACGACCGTCGCATGTGGTGACAGTGGCGATGGAGGCCTTGTAGAGAGTCTCATGTGGTCGTCAGAAGAAGTGCGATGTCGATACCTCAGAGTTGGATGTGTAGAAGTCGAAACTGATTTCGTTTTGATGCTGCTCCACTCCAGCTTAATAGACTCCAGTTTGGTGCGTTCGACGACCAGTTGGTCTGCTGTCAATTCACCATGAACAGCATGCGCCATAGCTGTGACCAAATCCTGCTCCGCCTGTTGGACTGCTTGGAGGCGATATGATGGGCGTGGTAGTGCTCGACGAAGTCTTTGGTGCGCTTCTTCCAGCCTGCCCATACGACTCCGGGGTTGTGAGCATGTAGCAGGATAGGTATGAGAGCCCTGGCCTCGGATATGATCACCGAAGTCATCTCGGGAATCTCCAGCATCCCCTTGGGGAGTTGTGAGTAGCGTTTACGCGAAATAAGCAGAATCACAGCATTCGCCTCACGCTCTTTACGCTTCGTCGTTCGTTTGGTTGTAGGTATTCCTCCACCTCCATGAAGGCAGGGTCCTCAAGGGGATTGGGATGCTTCCCGTCTGGTATATGGCGGTTGGTTCGGTAGGGGGGATTGGATTCCATACCCATGTCCACATCTGTGGTCTCCCCAGCATCAGCGGCTGTACTTCAGCTATGCGAAGCAGCTTCACATCATCAACTGGCGCGAGCAGCACTCAATGGACTCTGCCTTTGACACGTTATTCTGTGGTGACAAGGCGTCGCTCGGAAATCAGCGCTAAAGCGCATCCTACGGTGGGAAGCTAGCAGCATGCACTTCACCAAGATGGCGAATAACCCTTCCACCGCCTCTCACAAGAACGTACGACCTCCCGGAACTGCAACGACGTTATCAAGAGAGCAAGAAGAGCAAATCGCTCAATGGATGCAAGAAGTCTGTTCACAAGGAATTCCTGTAAGTAGATTTCTCTTACAATGCAAAGCTCTTGAAGTTGCTAAAGACATTGGCCTGGACATCACTCAATTCAAAGCCAGCTATCATTGGACTACGGGGTTTATCAAACGATGGAAGCTGGCTATGCAAGCAAAGACAAGATCTGGCCAATCGAACCTCGAGCAAGGCGAAGTCGCGTTGTCGGAGTTCAGCCTACGTATTCGCCAGCTCATCCAATACAAGAACATTACCGATATCTACAATGCTGATCAAACCGGAATCAACTTTGGGTACATACCAAAGCAAACCATCGACAGGCTTGGCGCCAAGACCGTCTGGATAGGTTGCTCTGGTCATGAGGAAGATCTCATGACTGCCATGATTCTTGGTGACGTCAAAGGAGCCAAGTACCCGCTGTTTTTGGTCCTACAGTCGAAGACATCAAAAATCAAGGCCAAGGTTGAAAATCTTACCAAGCGAAACGGCTTTGGACCTGTTGTGTGGCTCGAAATCGAAGAGCTCCATGAACACCACCCGTCGCGATTGTACGGCAACCCGACAGCATGGTGGAACAGTGAGATTTCCAAGCACTTCCTTGACAACCATTTTGGCTACCGGAAAGGCTAGGACATGGACGAGATCCTACTGTTGTGAGGCGATTTTAGCGCACACTTCAGTGAAGACGTCATCGAATGCGCGAAGTCCATGAACGTGGTACTGGAGAAGATTCCACCTACTTTCACTTGGATGTGCCAGCCAGCGGACGTTGCAAGGATGAAGCCGCTCACGGCGGCCATGCGCTTGCAATAGGTGACCTACATGCTTCATATTAGTCAAATTGTCAATTGTCATCACAAATAGGTCGCACCTGAATAGCTGAATTGTCGTCAAATCCTTCATGACGCCTTGCACACCCATAGACAGAGCAGAGACGAACGCCGATATTCGATGAGCTAGGCGGTCCCACGACTACTGCGCGCAGTTTTTTGACATTGCTCCCTATGGGGACCAACGTTGTTCGAGGTTCCACGGGTCTGGCCGTTGGCTGCTTGTGGCGGTTGGCCAGGAGAAGTGTTCACTTCATATCCGGATTTATTATCCGGATGTGGAAGAAGAGGTCCCATGCTACAGTTGTGATGTTCTCTTGACTAGATTTGTTTTGACTAACTGTCACGAGACAAGAATCGATACATGGTGGAATCACATGTTTTTGTTTTTGCATTCCATTGTCACTGGCATTAGTAAGACAATATTCTCTATGTATTCAATTTTCTTTGATTTTCGGAATGATCAAATAAAATAGGTATTCTGTATATCAACCAACTGCCTCGTCACTTTTATTCACACACGACAAATCATCTAAAGTGCACCCATCGCGGAGGCCGATGGTCGAAAAGATGGTGGATCGACCATGCCGTCGATGATAACGTCTTTGCGGGGAATCGGCCAGTTTGTTAAAGGCGTGGACGATACGCCACTTGCCACCGGGCTTCTTCGCACAGAAGATCGGGCGGAAATGCTCTGGCAGACGTGGACCGACGCTTTGCGGGCCGCAAAGAAGGCGTCGACTTGGTCGCGAGGCAGCGGCAATTGCCGGGTGACGAAATACTTAGCGCCGGACACGAGTTCGATCTCGTGTTAGCCGCCCCTGTCGACAGACAGTCGGCAGGGCACTTCGTCTGAGAAGATGTCGTCAAATTCTTTGATGAGGTCGTAGTAGGGGTTCGACCGCTGAGAGGCCCACGTCTGGGACTTCATAGGAGCGGCGAGTACCTAGTCATCCGCCATCGAGGTCGAAAAGAGATCCGCCTCTTCTTCGACTTGTGGAAGCTAATTTCCGGCAGGGTAAGAATCTCAGAGGATGTCCAAGGTAATTAGTTCAAATTGCATGTTTCTTCGATAAACGCGGCATCAAAGGTCGATGCAGCGAGCTGGGGCAAGGAGAGCGACTCTGTTGGGGGAACGGAAAGGGGTGCAACACGAGGGCTGAGTCCAGTAGGGCCGCGTGCGGTGGGGCCGGCGAGCGCACTGCGAGCATAGGAGTGGCGAGATCATTACTCATCACCGCAAATGTAGAACCAAGCGGATTGGTGGTGGACGGGGGAAGGCGATCGGCAGACCGCCGATGAATCCAGGGTTGGCTCAAGTGACCTTGTTCACGGATTTGGCATTCCAATCGATCCAAGGCTGATGGGCCTCCAGCCATGACATGCCGATGATGAGACCCCATCGAGATCGATAATGTAGAACCGTTTGACTGAGTCGAAACCGTCGAAAGTGATGGGGACTGGTTGGGAGGTCCGCTTGAAGGACGACTCGAATGGTTGTGCGAGGGAGCGCGTGAGGCGCCGCGGGCATGAGGCGCAAAGTCGCCAGGGCGACCACAATTAAAACACGTGCGGTCGTCCGACGCCTGGGCGATCATTGAGACATCCATATCCGATGGATCCGCGCGCGCATGCGCGTAGGAAGGGGATAACTACTTGGAAAGTGCGATGTGGACGGCTTCTTCGAAGGCCCGCAGGTAAGCGCGGAAGAGCTGGGTACGCGCGGGGCCTTGATTGCAGATAATTATATTCCAGCTAATCCTATGAAAACTCCTTTAGCAGATTGTAATAACATATAAATATAAAAATAATATAATTTTATATTCTTTATTTCTACATTTAATATATTATAAAAATTGTACCTATAATATTAAAAGCAAATTTTGGTAAAAAATAATAAGTTATAAAAAAATAAAAAATAAAAAAAAGGAGTAGTACCGTATATACTATCAGAAATAGTAAAAGAAGATTCTATATATTCAAAACCTTGTATAAATGTAAAAAAAATAGCTAAAGATATTGTTAATATTAAACTTAATATAGCGACCGTTCATGAATAGAGTCACACGCAAGGGCTCGGGAAGGGATTCTTCGTCGATAACATTCACTGCCAAGAAGCGAAGGCCATAGATGAATTCTTAGAGGGAACGTTTCCCTTGCTTGCACGCCAGATATTGCGAGGGATAGCGGAAATCGCTGTTGGGGGGCAAGAACATCGCCTTGATTTCGGCTTCGAAAGTTGCGAAGGACGGAAAGCACAGGGGGTTCGCAAAGCGTTTGGAGAACGCCCAATCTTCCGCGCGCCATTTCAGGTGCGACATCGCAAACGCCATGCGCGTGGCTTGGTCAGAGATGCTCTGAGCTTCAGCGACGGTTTTGACTTGCAAAAGACAGCGGAGGAGTTGTCGGACACCGCACCACCAAACTTGACGACTTCGAACTTGATCGGCTTCAGACAAGAAGCCGATAAGTGGTCTGACGATTTCAAGGCCTGCGCGAGGCGCGCATTCTCGTATTGGGCCAATCCGAGGGAATCCTGAAGGGTACAACCATGGTTCGAGATGGCGGAAGTCTGCTAAACTAAGGTCGCCATTGTCTCATGGGCGACGCGGAGGGAGTCTTCAAGGTTGCGCCCATGCGAAGTCATTTGGGCCCACTTGTTCTTCTAGCGTCGCGTGGGCAGCGGTGGATGCTGCCGTGGCCTCAGCGACGTAGAGTTCAACCGTGCTACCGATGCCTTCCACAAGGCTTGCTTGATATTCGGGGGACATCCCGCCGAGGAGTAGCGCAGTATCGCCGTCGCCAATGCCGCAACGCAGAAGATGCGCTGCCGTGTTGGTGGGGGGCATGGTGGTGGTCTACTGGACGAAACACGAAGTGCTACGAAGTATGAGCTTGCGCAGAGGAAAGCACAGTAGCTGGTAGAATTAAGAATGAATTGATAGCGTTAAGACTCCCATGCTATCACTAAACTACGCGCAGCCAACCGTTGTTTGGTTGGTGTAGAAAGTGTGTCATTCAGGCCGGCGAACGACATCAAGTATCTTCGAGGGAACACCTTGGACTGACGTGGTGTCGAGTGGTGATCCGGATAGCAACCGGATGATGGGCACGGTTACACCACAACTGTCCGCACGGCACATCAAAAGTGTGTCCGTTAAAACGAACTTGCCATCCGAGGAGAAAGAACAGTTGGCACGCTGGGTACTTGGAATGCGGAAGGACCGGATTCCGGTTACCTACAGCATGTTGCATATGATGGCCCTGGAAACAGCAATTGACGTGGTCCTAACCGATTCCGAGTTCAAAGCCAGGTGGCACCGCAGAAGCTCGCCAGGACAAGAAGGACATCCTGCTCTGTGATGACTTCAGCGCGCACTTCACCAATGACGTGGTTGCCTATGCAGATTCCATAAACGTCTTGTTGGGGCTTGTACCGCCGTGTATCACCTGATGCTGCCAGACTATCCAAAGCGCATGGATTTGTCCATTGGAAGAACTGGCTCATTGAAATTTGCCGCCAGGTGCCTACAACCAAGGCTGAAAATGTGAACCTCAAGCTCCATGGTCCGTCGCGGTCTACAGTGGTATCGTGGATCACCGGGACGTGGAACAACTTACCTCAGAGCATGTGTGATCTTGAACGGGTTTCTCAAATGCCAGCGCATTATGTACTTTCTAAGCATTTGTACTCTCATTTTGATACCAATTTATGATAACTCTTTTATCTTAAAGTATGCATGTGTCGGAGCATTGAAACTCTGAGTTTAGGGTAAGCGGTTACAACAGGTTTCATATCATTTATACAAGGTTATTGTTTTATAGAGATATATTTATGTTGTGGAAGGATGCCCCCGAGTTTAACACTCGACACAACCTCAGATCCAACCCAATGTGGCCCGTGTCGACTAGGGTACTTCAAACCCAATTTTGAATGACTATTACCAATGGCTTCTACGCCGTTTTTGCATTTCATTCATGTGATGGAATGGTCAGCATTATATGACAGAGGATTTGACTCGAACAAATAGCAAGGGTTGTGATTGGGCAATAACAAAGTTATCCTAAATTGGTTAACATACTGTAAACTATCTTAACAGTAAACTGTGTTTTTACGTTATATCCAAACCTAGAAACACTATCCGAAATGTGACCCATATGCATATTTGCCCCGCCACAGTCCAAACCTATAATAAATACTAATAGTAAGCGTTAGACGGTAGTGTAAAAATTGGACAGGAGGGTGCGTGACATCGCGAAAACCAGTTTGGCTTGGGCAAAACCCACAATACGTAACGGTATTACAGTAAGGAAATCAAATTCGACAGGTTGGCTTTCAAACCAAAATAGTATACTTTTGGCAGTAAACAAAATGTAAACAGGTGTTTACGTTTTGTAAACTGACACGGTTAATGCACTTTCGTGGTCAATATTGACTCTATTATAACGCAATTTCATTCCACAATCTAGGAGCGTAATCTCAACGTTGCGCTCTGATATACTCCATGTAGGAGTAGAGCCAAAGCGATGTGAAAGTCAAGGAGGTTTAGGTTGGGGGGTTTTTGGTTGAAGGTTGACGAAACCGACGAAACTTCAATGTTTGAGGTGTGATTTCACGTGAACCAACGCGAAGTTCATGAATCTGATTACATATTCATTGAAAACTTGGTGCGAGGACTATGGACAAAAAAATGGAAAGATTTGGACAAAACTTAGGTACAGTAGGTGTATTTTAGGTCAAATTATTGAATTTTCAGTTTACAAAATGTAAACTGGGATATTTACATTTCGATATCATTTTTTATTCATTTTAAATTCAGAATTGTCCAACTTTTAATTCAAAATTATATTCCGTTTTGCGAGTTTTGCCTAGACGAAACCGGTTTCGCGATTTCCCGCAGCCTCCAGTCGCATTTGGAACTTTTTTCTGTCAGAAAACAGTAAAATTCGATGTACTTTGTCAATTATATACTATTGCAGGGGACTGTCTGGATCGGGCAGGTTGAATACAAATCGTAATATAAATATAAAATAATATTCATTTCGATAAAGTAAAACTACTGGCTTATATACATAGAGGTGCTTGTGATTTACAGTTACTTTACATGCGCTGAACCTTGGAGAAAGGACACATGCCAGGCGACCAATAGAGAACGGTCTGAATAAATCCTATGCGTTAAACTCCATAACGTAATATCTTGATTCATTTTGTTCAAGGTTTTGTCCAATTAGAATTGTCTAATTTAACCCTAATCATTTTCGAGCGATATTTCTAATTTGGAGTATACATTTGAAGCCGATTTGTATCAAGATAACATTATCCGTAAACACACTTCGAATGAATGATTTACAGTTAGTATGCATGTCAGATTTGGTAGCCAAACACATAAAAGGTGACATTTGACAAATTACCATACATTTGAAAAATTGCCATAATATTTCTGAAAAGTAGTTCAAAAAACAAGGTGTTTTCTGACACTTTTTGTGGCAGCCAAAGTGGCCCTTCGAAATTCACGTTTAGCCGTGGCCAGCTTGCAACCACGCACACATCGCGTCTTCGTGGTCCCAGTACTCGGCCAAGAGGTCGTAAAACAAGGGTTCGTACGATGCCTCTCGGTGGTCCAGGATGGACCGCGGGGTGTTCCAGGGCTTGAATATGCCAAGTCCAGGCGAGAAGTGGTGCACGTAAGTGTTGAGGATGCGCTCGGCTTTGGACGTGAACGACCATGTGGCATCGTCCACGATCGTGTACGTGAGCACGACGTAGTGGTTGGGAAGGTACCCGCACGTCGTTCGGAACAGATCGTTAAGGACGTCCATGTCGTAGTAGTCGGGTCGCGGCGGCGTGGCCATGGCCCGTTCAATCGTTTCAAATGTTTGGTTCGAACTGGGGGAAAACACGAGCAACGTCGACCCAAACATGTAGGTCTCGGGAAGGTAGTAAGCGTGCGGCGCCCACAGCACGGCGTCCCCCAGATGGAACAAATGGTCTAAATTGCGCTGAATGACCGCGTCCGAGTCGAGGTAGATGACCTTGTCGTACCCGCGGGCTTCGAAGATGCGCAACTTGGTCAAGGAACTGACCCACTCGGCATTCGACGGCACACCTGCTTGCTTCCAGTGGGCCACGGGGATGGCGACGATGCCGGCATCGGTGAGGCGTTGAACGATCGCCGCGGGGACGTCGTCGACGACAAGGGTCACGATCGGTATGGACGGTGGG
>NW_009798277.1:756467-758803 GCF_000520075.1 Aphanomyces astaci | reverse complement strand
TTGCCGCGGTCGTTGCAGAGGATCGACTCGTTGGTCCATCGGGACTCGAACGACGCGGTGATACAGTCGACCACGTGGTTGCGTCGGATCGAGATCGCAGCCACGTCGAACGAGAGAATGATCAGCCCGCATCCAACACACAAGAGAAGGGCGACCAAGTACTTGACATGGATTCCATGCCGCATGGAGCGTTTGGTCATCACAAGGGGTGGTGCCGGTTCGGTGAAGTTGGGGTCGGTCATTTCACTAACATTAATTCTTCTGTGTTGGATGCAGACTTGTCATTCTCTTGTTTGCAATATCTCTCTGCCGGTAAGCTTATGAGGTTCCATCCAGTTCTGCTAAACCATGCGGGAGACTTCCAATACCGTCACAAACTTACTTTTTTGAGACAACGATTTTCACCCGTAATTATGAATATACTACGTACTAGTAGTATAAAGTATCATAGGGTACGAACTGCGTGGGAACTCGCATAACGTTAGTAAATATTTTTATAATTACTAACTTAACTACGTAGTACATGTTGAAGTGACTCGACCAAATTTTAACCAAATTGTTCAAAAATGAAATACTCAAATACTATTGGCTGATTCAAAACTCAAGCTTGTCAGTCAGTAGCAGCTATACCCTTGCAGTGAATGACTCCCTCACTGTGGGTATAAACACGACACACTACTGTAACACAACTTATGTCATTACACCATTTTGTGGTTAATTTCGAAGAATATCTGGTATATTTCAGATGGTTGTTGCTTCAAGGCCGATCGGATCAGCGGTAACTCTATAGGTCTCTCAGTGGGTCAGAGGCGCATCTCGCTGTACAATTCCTTCGGCATCCGCACGATGAATCGGTTCGCCACCTCGACTTTCGCATTCACCTAAGTGCAGTGAGGGGTGACAACATGGTGATGTACCCCAAACACCCGGCTTATCGTGTTGATCCAGAGTCGGACACCGAGGCCTTCACAACGCCGAACAGACCGAATCAAACCACTCCATCAACACCAAGTCCGTTTCGACAGCCGTTGCCGATACACGCTCGTGGAGACGTACGAACCCGCTCATGTCTTCATTAATGACTAGTACATTTGAGGCCACATTCGACCCCCGGAAATGAAACCTAGTTGAAATGGATTAGATCGTTCGGCTTGGTCGCATGCAATGTTGTATACCTTTAATCGAAATATGAGCTCTGTGCGCGACAAATTCAAAAAGTTGACAGTATGACGAACGTTGAAGTATAGGGGCAACAGCATAATTTGTTCAAGTCAATACATTGAAGTCGGTGTTCTAATAACAGTTACTACGTATTGTGCTTTCGAGTGAAACTTCGTGTTGTGGCGTGGTTTCTCGTTGGAATTTAAATCGATTTGATTGGCTACGTCAGATGAGCTCAAAATTATTAGCCAATCAAAACCTTCCCAATGAAATTCAACCAATCAGATCGATTGTGGATCGGTTTGGTCGGCGCGATTCGATTGCACCCACTCCCCAAATTTGTATCAAATCGACAATATTGAATAGTGATACTTTATTCAAGTACACTGAAGTCGATATTAATATGTATAGTTGAACAGAGTATGCTGTTATTGCCCCTTTGCTGCATGTGTCGTTTGACGACCATTTGTATATTGAATTGACTTTTTATTGCGTGATTTTCATTTTCACCGGGCACACGACACAATTCTTCGGGCAGATGGGCAATTGCTTGGGCACATGGCCAACTATATCGGGCACACCTCCAAATATATCGGGGGCATTCGTCCAACTTAACTGCAAAGTGTATATTAATAGGAAACTCAACTGCAAAATAGGTCGTCGTACAGTAGTCCTAGGTTGAGTGATTGCCGATGGCGTGCGGAGATGCCACGTCATGACAATGCATTGTGGATTCCATCTGTTGCATTTTCAACACCCGTTGGGTGGTTGCCAGCTTGCAACCACGCACACATCGCGTCTTCATGGTCCCAGTACTCGGCCAAGAGGTCGTAAAACAAGGGTTCGTACGATGCCTCTCGGTGGTCCAGGACGGATCGCGGGGTGTTCCAGGGCTTGAATATGCCAAGTCCGGGGGAGAAGTGGTGCACGTAAGTGCTAAGGATGCGCTCGGCTTTGGACGCGAACGACCACGTGACATCGTCCACGATCGTGTACGTGAGCACGACGTAGTGGTTGGGAAGGTACCCGCACGTCGTTCGGAACAGATCGTTAAGGACGTCCATGTCGTAGTAGTCGGGTCGCGGCGGCGTGGCCATGGCCCGTTCAATCGTTTCAAACGTTTGGTTCGAACTGGGGGAAAACACGAGCAACGTCGACCCAAACGCATACTGCTC
>NW_009798277.1:720182-756367 GCF_000520075.1 Aphanomyces astaci | reverse complement strand
GTCCCCCAGATGGAACAAATGGTCTAAATTGCGCTGAATGACCGCGTCCGAGTCGAGGTAGATGACCTTGTCGTACCCGCGGGCTTCGAAGATGCGCAACTTGGTCAAGGAACTGACCCACTCGGCATTCGACGGCACACCTGCTTGCTTCCAGTGGGCCACGGGGATGGCGACGATGCCGGCATCGGTGAGGCGTTGAACGATCGCCGCGGGGACGTCGTCGACGACAAGGGTCACGATCGGTATGGACGGTGGGGTTCCCAGTTTGCGAATGTTGTGCGCCATGATCACTGCGTTGCACACCGTCCGAGCATCGGTGGCGTACAGCATGTACGCGAGTCGTGGCTTGCCGCGGTCGTTGCAGAGGACCGACTCGTTGGTCCGTCCGGAATCGAACGACGCGGTGATACAGTCGATGATGATGCGGTTGCTGGTGTTGGTCGGGGTGTCGTGTTGTTGCCGTCGGAAGCGAGTGATCGAGATCGCAGCCACGTCGAACGAGAGAATGGCCAGCCCGCACCCAACACACAAGAGAAGGGCGGCCAAGTACTTGACACTGATGGTATGCCGCATGGAGCGTTTGGTCGTCGCAAGGGATGGTGGCGGTTGGGTGAAGGTGGGGTCAGTCATGGCGTATTCCATGGAAACTCCACGGACCTGTGGACCAGCATATCTCTTTTTTCGAACAAGGAAAAGTACAGATAAAGCCAAAATAGCATTCCAAGAGTGAACTAGCTCCATGGGGCATGGAAGTAGTTGAGCGAAAAGGATCCTTTAGGCCCAGGACATCGTAAAGTGTCGAGCGGTCACATGTGTGCCATGTGATCCCGCAATATTCACGAGTGGCGGATTCATATGACAACAACTCTACTCTACTGTACAGATACCCCATGGTGCGGGTATACAAGGTGAACCGTTGCACGTACAGTACTGTAGTACCATGTTGGTACAGTACTACCAGTATTCGGACAGCCGGTGGTCAGTTTGTGTTGATATGGGGAGGCGATGGGCATGGGAGAAGATGACTGCCTGGTTGTTGGGCAATATGTACTGTACAGTGGCGAGTGATTGGGTGTATTGCCCTCTTGAAGGAATGGTGCTATTAGCAACCCAGATACGTTTCTGGAGTCCAACGATGTAGCCACTCCAACACGAGTGCAGTAGGCACAGCGGCGACAAAGACATTTGGAGTTTGTGAAATATTGCAACCTGTTGGTCAGTATGCTACAGTCATGTCCAGGATTGACTGAGGAACCAAGTTGGAACTAATCAACCCGGCTGTGTTGAGAAAGGTATCATTGCTGTGGAGGGGGAGGCTGCGTTCCATTTCCGAGTCGGCTACCTGGCGTCGTGCGCAGAGCGTGACACGTATCAAGTGGCCATTGGCTGGATCACCCCCTACGACGTGTCCGAGCCATTCGTTTCCGTGGTACTTACCGCCATGATTTTTTAATCCCCCAATCGTTGCCCACCACAATATTAGCGTCAGTTGTGCATCATCTGCTTCGTAGTGGATCAAGTGAATACAAAAGCAAACAACTCAATGACGATATAGTTTTGATGGATATATTAACGCAACCACGACGCGCACAACGTGTCCTCTTGTTGCCAATACCGGGCAAAGAGGTCATAAAACAGAGGTTCGTACGCTTGGTCCATGTCGCTTAGGATGGATCTGGGCGTTTGCCAGGGTTTACCGACCCCCAGTCCAGGCGAAAAGTGATACACATAGGTGTTAGCCATCCGATCCTCTTTTGTCTTGAACGACCATGTGACGTCGTCATTCAAAGTATATGAGAGCACGACGTAATGGTTCGGGAGGTAGCCGCAGTCTAGCCGAAACAAATCGTTGAGCACGTCCATGTCAAAGTAATTGGGCCGCGGGGGGGTCTCCAGTGCAGCTGCAAGGGCCGCCACGACGTCGTTGGACGGCGAAAACACGAGCAACGTAGAACCAAACGCGTATTGTTGGCTGATGTAGTACGCGTGCGGGGCCCATAAGATGGCGTCCCCCAGATGAAACAAATGGTCCAAGTTGCGCTGGACCCACGCGTCCGAGTCGAGGTAGATGACCTTGTCGTACCCGCGCTCTTCAAAGATACGCAGCTTGGTCAACGAGTTCGCGTACTCGTGGCTCAAATGCACCCGAGATTGCTGCCACGGTTCTACCACCTCGACGACAAAGTTGCTGGATGGGTCCATGAGTTGCTTAGCAATGCCTGGAGCCACGTCGCTGGCGACGAGCGTGACGATTGGGATGGTCACGGGCGTCCCCGTCGCACGAATGTTGCGCGCCATGATCAGAGCATTGCACACGGCGCGCGAATCGGTGGCGTACAACATGTACGCTAAACGACGGGATTGGGAGAAAGTTGTTGCGGTAATTGCAACGGGTGTGGGGAATGGGGTTGTGGACGCGGTGGGGGCGGAAGATTCACCTGTGCGGGCACCAGTGACATCGAAAGGACGGTCAGAGTTACGGGGGGAAGCAGCCGTGTGGTTCGGATCGGTCGGAATGGTTCTGCTACCGTTAGAGAATTCGGGGGGGTTGGTGGAGTTGTCAGTAGAGGGGCCCGTGTTGTTGGCTTTGACAAGGGTCGATGAAGTTACAATGGACAAGTGAGAGGTGGTAGCTACGGTGGCTCGCCGCATTTTGGATACCAGCGACGAGTCCAAACATATTACCCCCACGATAACCAACACGAGTAACGTGACCAGTCCCATGTACTTGCGGCGGTGACTGCCACCTCCGTCGACGCCCCCTTCCATATTGAGACTTACAACAAACAAACGACAATAGGGTAGATTGGTATCTGGACGTCATGGCTATATATATATACTTCGAAGTATATATATAGACATGAGTGTACAGTACCAGTTTCTCAAGGGCGATACAGTATACACTAGCCGCACATGTGAACGAAACCCCCTTGTCGCCCTCATTACAGTGCTGGAGATAAGTATAGCACAATAAGTGTTCTGTGCAGAACTCGTAAAGCAGAGAGTCCCGTGTATTCAAACCATGTTCACATGACTTGAACAAGTTAAGATTAGTCAGGATTCATTGTCTTTAGTGAATGGGCATTATCACTTGACAGAGATATACCAATTTTGGCAGACTACATACTGGCGATAAATATAGAACGTTCGACTTCAAAACTGAAAAAATTCAACCATGTATCCAACATCAAACAACCCGATGCCATGTACCGGTAGTAAACATCATGATCGATCTATCCACATGGTATTTCTCGAGTGTCATATTCGCTTATTCTCTACTCTACATGCGATGCTGACGACGCCATCAACGCCCGTGCAGCGTGCAGTTCCTGGCGCAACACTCGAAATGTGTGCACGTCCAGATCAAACGCAATGGTTTTTTCAGGCTGGCCCAGAGTCAGTTGGATGCTCGGAGCGGCTAGCTCCGTGGCTGCTTCCGTCGCCAACGTGTACGACAGCTCCCATTTGCAAGGTACCGCCGATGATGCTGGTGCCTACAAAAGGTTGAGTATTTCGTACATGACATGTATGGCAAGACCAGGTGGTTGTGCAGTTGCAAGTGGCGGCGCAGCGTTTGCTGATGGAGGTGAAATACCGAGGCTAATGTGCCAGCCACACCCGAAGGCAATCCTAGTACAGCACTGCTCAATGTGTTGTGGTTGGGGGAGGAGTTGTACCTAGTTGCTGGACTTCAGACAGAAGCACGCCTTCCTGGACGTTGTACTTGGCCGCGTGGACGAGAATCCACTTGATCGACACGAGAATGGCCTGCACATCACACACATCATTATCGCCTCCTATGCGACGTATGTCCATCCTTCTACCTTGGCATCGACTTCGCCAACGGCCGCAATAAGATGGTCCAAGACCTACACGTGATGAGTCCCAGGAGAAAGTTACGTAAGAAAGTGCAACGCACCTCGTCATATGAGGCGGCTTTCACGATTGCAGACACGATGGCGCCAGTCACGACATCCAAATCCACTCCATTCTGCACCTACTCAAACAGCATCATGGCGGCGACGTCCTGGCGCCGTGTGCGCGTACCGATTGCGCAATGCATGGAATCTCGGCCAAAAGCCATGCAGGAGGCTCCAAGTCACCACAGAAACGGAATTTCTACGACACAGGCGTCACACATGTCGTCTACGTTCGTTCCATATCCGCACCATGATGGGGAGGTTCAATTGTCTCCAGAAATCTTCCACTAAACTACCAATCGGATTCATTCTTGTGTATGATTGGATATAAAGCAAATTAATTCCATTCATACTCTAACTGGATTGGCTATAATATCCTACTAGTACAATTTTTGCAGCCGAAAAAAAAATCTCACGAACCCATGGCGTTCCGCTAAAATAGAGGTCTTAACTGTAACCAAAAAGTAACAACAAATCGAAACGTGAACAAGCAAGTAACAGCGTATTGGAAACTAGACTACATTTACTCAGTGAACCATCCAACTGAGATCTTGGTTTTGATTCTGCCAACGAAGCCTGAACATAACCACAACTACTAACTACTACGACTGAATCCACTTGCAATACTTGTCTTCGTGGACCCAATAGAGGTAAAACAGGTCGTAAAAAAGCGGATGGAAGGCTGGGTTTCGCGTCTCTAGCATCGACTTTGATACATGCCACGGCTTGGCGAGGTCGCTTCCCCTCGAGTAATGATGCACGTACGTTTTGTTGATGCGTTCTTGTTTGTCTTTGAACGCCCACACGAGGTCTTCGTTCAGCGATGGCGTGAGCACAACGTAGTGGCTGGGGAGGTACCCGCAACTGAGTCGCCACAGGTCGTTGAGCACGTCCATGTCGTAGTAGTTTGGTCGGGGGGGGGTCTCTAGCGCATGCTGCAACTTGGCAAACGCGGCGTCGGAGGGCGTGACGACGAGGAGCGTCGTGCCAAATGCATACTGCTCGCCAATATAATACGCGTGCGGGGCCCACAAGATGGCGTCCCCCAGATGAAACAAATGGTCCAAGTTGCGCTGAATGACCGCGTCCGAATCAAGGTAGACGACTTTGTCGTATCCCCGCTGTTCAAAGATGCGCAGTTTGGTCAGCGACATGGCGTATTCGTCCGAGATGTGAACCAGCGGCTGCTGCCACGGCTCCACGGGGACGACCACGGCCCCTGCCTCTTGGAGGTACAAAGTGTACTGTGGAGGTAATGACGATGAAACGAGGGTCACGATTGGAATGGAGAGCGGTGTGCCGAGATGGCGAATGTTGTGTACCATTATGACGGCGTTGCATACGGTGCGGGCGTCCGTGGCGTAGAGCATGTACGCCACTCGGGGAGTTGCGAGGGGTGGCGGGGTCGAAGCTGTCGTCGTCGTCGTAGAAGGAGGAGCCACAATAGCAGCCAAGACCACGTCGCCAGCAATAGTGGAGTTGACAGTAAGGAATGAAGGTGTGGATGGTAGTACTGGGTGCGTGTGGTTGAGCGGGGGAGAAGGGCACTTGAACGATACCTGCAAGATGTCCACAAATCGAACGTCCAATACCACAAGTAACACGCTACAAGACACTAGCAGCCCCACCGCGCATGCAATGGCTCGCTGGTTCCATCGTCGAGGGCGGCTCACCATCCTCGAAACTTGGATTGTGCGGTGGTTGTAATGTAACCGAACGTGAAACTGGAAAAGGGTGTAACCGATCACCGTTTCGGTCGCTGGAAAACGAAAGCGAGTGAGACGAGGCTTTGAAACACTTGAAAAGGTGAAACAAATATAGCTAAGAAAGTGTCCTAGACGCCGAACGTGTACAACGAGTATTAACACTACAGTATGTGGAAATAATGTGCTGGCAGCTTCGACTTTGGATGTAACGATACGACCTAACCAATATACAGTATTACTTCGAAGTATATCTTTGCTCGACGCATCATGCTGTGGTGGTACTTAGTGATGCGGCTTGCGTGGCAAACCTACACACTCATAAGCCACCCTTTTCGGATATAGTTTTCAACTTGCATACATGTACATGTATATTCAGTCTCTAAGATCCTTGACTTACGCATTCAACGACGTTTCAATCGAAGCAAACGGAAACTCCGAGAACGACCGCACGTCAAACGCTGGGCTGTAGTTGGTGTCATTCCCAAAACACCTGCAAAAAATGAACCACGTTTCACAAAATGACTGAGGTTTTTGATGGCACCTAAAGTTCTGGAACGCTTCACCACCGTGCGCAAATCGAACGACATAGTCGACGGTCGCCACACCTCCGTTAAAGTCTTGAATATGCCCCCCTATCACATAGTATATTGAAAAGTCAACAAGGTCAAAACACACAAAGTAGGGGGATGGGGGGGGGGGTACGTACAGAGCAGGGGGGCTTGAACAGCTCCCGTCAACTTAAACGTATTGCGGTGCAAAAACAGAATGTGGCCGTCGGGGTCGTGCTGGACCATGCTATGGCCACAAAATAGGTCGAATCTACATATAGAATCGAATCAAATATTTCTAGTTATAAATAGTAAGTGCTCTTTCGCTTACTGGTGGTGCTTGAGTCCAGCGGAGCCAGGTGGTTTTTGAATCATGTGAAACGGACGATGGGCTTGCATCCTGTATTTATTCAGGATTAGAAATAATATTTTGATATGGAGGGGTATATATATATATATTGTTATCCAAGCAATGGAGGGGGGTTCATGTATCTGTACCAAGCAAGTCGAAATAGGTCCTTGTCCCCCCATATTAAATCCATGTCGTGGATCACTCGAGGCAGCCGAAACGCCATCCGCATGAGGACACGTAACGGAGTCGCACTTTTCTACGCACCATGTAAACGTGATATGGTACGACCTGAAAGTGAAATATTATAATATATATATTTATATTTGACATATAGTTTTATTTACATATATTTGGCATGCACTATGGTAAGTGATATATATATATATATATATATTATTTATATATTTGGTATGTACCTGACGGTCGATCAAGAGTTGGCCCGATTCCTGTTCAAACATATCGATAAAGGGTACGCCGAGGACTTCCCATAGCAAACTGCGCTCGTGCACCCCAAAGAGTGTGTTATTTGGCTGCCAGTAGTCTGGCCAAAACATGGCGCCTGTGCATTATGTATATCAAGATAACGTTATGCTTATTTATATATTTGTCAAGATTTTGTATACTACTAATAGAACATAGCAATCACATTCTTTATTTGCGTATAGAACGAACCTGTGGTAGTAAATTCCGGCAGGGAAAACAAGTAGGTCGGGTCGCGGACGGCAAAGTTGTCTGCATCGAGAAACAAAACCTGGTCGAATACACTAGAATGTCCACAATTGTTAGTTACTTCGTATTTAGGATATCATATCACCATGCTATGGGGATTGGTTACCTGTGGTAAATCGCATAAGGCTTGACAAAGAATCTGCGCGCAAGCGGGTCTTCGACATATCGGACCATGCAATTGAACTATTTTTCAACCACGACACTGACGTAAACAAGAAGTTATGAAACGACGGTAATATGTAGGTACGTTTGTGGTTAGGGCGCGCAGCACCGGGTCGCTCGCCACGACTTCTTCTTGCACGATCCAAATTTCAATCGGAAGGAGGCATCCCACTGCTCGGAGCTACACCATTGCCGTCAGTGTGTATAAAAATATGCACCCGCCTGCCATATCGATTTCGAGATAACGAATACGGTAGATGCTGCATTTGTCATTGTCAAACCAAGCAAAGCAAACACTGACCTGTCGGATGGCGGCATACCCACTGGCTAGCGCTTGGGGGTATAAGCTCATGACGATGCCTCGCATTGTGTTCCACCCGCGAAGGTTTTGCGCCTGGACGGACGGGGTGTGGGAGTACACGTACGTCGTTGTGTCCACCGCATACTCCCAAATGTCCCTAATATCGTAATATAATATCCAAAAATATAAAAATATGGAGTGATGAAGTAATTATGAATGGGTCGGTTGTCGTCTTGATAATGTGATGGTGTTGTTTTGTACCCAGCTTGGATGCACCGAAATGGCACTCGAATGCCGTCGCACTGTGTGTACAGTCTTCGAATGGCCCCAGTTTGTTTGTGTTGGATTTCACAATACCCTGGGCTTCCTACATAGTAGTAGCATCACCACACATGCAAGTTACATTGCACAAGTCGCATAAAACGCGCTTAAATAAAGCTAGGAGCATCGAGTCAAGAGCTATCTATCTACATGACAACGTTAAGTTACCTGGGGAAATAGTGGCGAAACAATCGTGGGATGGCAACTCGTCCACTGGGGGGGCATCAAGAGCACAACTGCCTACGCACCCGCAACCCGACACAACGTTAGGACGAGAACTAGTACTAGTAGTACACTACGCAGTTGTTAGTAGTACTAGGGTTTTCAGTGTCGTCGTACTAGTGTCGCGCCACCCCACACATGTGTACTCTGCCCGTTTGAACGTTTGGCGCCATTCTGGCAAGGCAAAGCCAGGGGTGGTGGCGGGCGTCGAAGGGGGCACGACCTGTGAAAGGAAACATTTGGTTGAACTCCATGGTGTATATATAGGACAAGGTGAGGTGACTGACCGCATGAGCGACTGCACGAGGGTGGTCGACGAGAAGCTGCGTGAGACGATGGAGGCGCCACGCTAGTGCCAGGGACACCGCCAAGAGCGTCACCACGGCCACGCCTAACGCCGGCACCAGTGGCACTTTCATATGCAATTGGCTTACTTGAGGTTGCGCCAGCCGTTTCATCCGAACTGAAAGACGTTATTAAGTGGTCAAATTAGCACGAAAGTGCAAGGCCATTCTTGTTTTACTGGAGCTTTGTTCTTCTTCAGTGCCGTTATGGCAGTGCTGTATGTGTAAACCTTTGTTGACTCAAACTAGCAGCAGTGGAGTTGTCAACGGTTTCCATTTGTGGAGCAGCAAATTGATATTGCATGTCGAGGGTGTTAGCATAAGGACTCTGCCGTAGACTGCCACGATAAGCTCGTCAAGTTGACAAGTGAACCGCCGCACACACTTATAGGACGTGAATTCCACCATCCATCGCAGCCATCCTCGCGTGTTTTCATCTGGTTGCTGTGGTCACGTCGAAAATGCAGCCATCATAGTCAGCAAATGCACTGCAGCTGTACTATTAATAGTACAATATTAATGTGGAGGTTACACTACTTGCCATACAGTGCCATGGCCATAAAGTAGTCGTTGAGAACTGCCAAGTCGAGATTGTCGCGGGGAAATCGCTGGGCTGTGTATTCGCCGCGCTCGAATTCCCACTTGTTAAAGTAGCCAGGGTATTGGTCACCTAGAAGCCCACATATGGGTACAAAAAAATAGCACACCAACGAGTACAAGACAAACCAACTAACTACCTGGCCAGCAGTGGCTATGGTACACGTTGATTGTCTTTTCAATGCTGTTGCAGTTGATGTCCAAACTCTCAGAATTGACCCACACGTTGTCCTTGGGTATAAAATGATTCACGACCAATTCCCCGGCATACATGGAGGTCACGCCAATGTGCCACCTTGGAAACCCTTGGTCAACGTTATACTTGGGACTGTCGAGAATGAACTTGGCCACTTCGAGCATCTTGGGCACCATACTGAGTACTGTCTACACAAAACAAAGTGGCTCAATCCGCCACCCATCATGGACTTGCAGCTGGGGTAGGACTTTGTACCGACGTGTTGCCAAACCAGGTCGACCCGACGTTATACAGGCCTTGGTGGGTCATGTGGAGATCTATTGCAAGCTCTTGGATGCGCGATTTCGTGTACTCTTCAACCATGTACCCGCCTCGCCCGACCACAAATTGCCGAGGTCGGAACGTCAGGAACGCCGGCGTAATTACCACGTCCGTGTCGGTGCGCAGCAGTCGGTCGTACGACATAAGCAGTGGTTGAAACGCTGGCTCGGCCAGAAACGACAAGCTAAACATAAAGCTGTACCGGTGCCAGTAGGCGTCTGCCGATGGTGTGTGCTCGACGATGTAGCATCGGTCGTGGGAGGGGGGAGACGATTGGGTCGAGGGCAGTAGCGACGGGTCACCGAGTCGAACACACGACGGTGGCAGCCGAGCAACCACGTTTCGATGAGCAAAGACGAGCAAGTCGGTCCGACCTCGGAGTTGGCGGGGCACTTGCCCAATGGCAAACTGCCATGATGACCACAGCATGTGCTGCGCTTGGTCGATAAACTTGACATGACCGTCGGGGACGAAGGTGACGATGGCCACGCTCTCGTACAGGGGGACGGGTGTGGTCATGTTGTTGTCTATTGTTTCCAGCGCAAATGTGGACGGAGCTGTACCGGTACTTGTCGTGGTTTGAACGGCAGAGGTCGAAAGGACGTTGGTTGCGTTACGAGTTGATGTCGGTTCAACAGGGAAAATGGGAACGACTGATGGGATCACAGTGATTCTTGGCACTGGCGTAGTAGCAATGGCCGAGGTTGTGGGTGGTGGAATGGATGGAGAAGCACGAAGATCCGTCTCCGCGGCTTCGTTCCGCAAGCTACCGACGGCAGCAACCACTCCGATGATCGCTGGACCAGAAAGCGCGGGAGTAGGGGCCGACGTCTGGGGGACTCGCAGCACTTGCCACTCCACGCCAATGGTGTTGAAGCACAACAAAAGCAAGGCCATGACACCCACAAACGCTGCAGCTTGGCCGCGGCGGCGACGACTGCCGATACCCATTCGCAATCGAAGTACGACACGATCCAGCAGTTACTCACCTCGACTTCAATATGTAACGGCTGCCCTTTTTACAACAGTTACTACTTCGTACTACTACGTAGTAGTAGTACTACGAAGTAGAAACTGTTTTAAAAAGGGCAGAATATCTACGTAGTACTAGTAGTACTATGTATTAATAATATTTTTAATAGTTTTTATATTAACGTGTCCGACCATTGATGGGCCAACTTTTCTTCATTTTTAATCTCAATTATTTCGGTTGTTTTTTGTTTTCCGAGTGGGAATGATACATTTTCGGATAGGTAATGATGAGTACTTTATGAATAACTCGAAGGATATAGATTTAAACAGTTTAGGAATGTACAGGATTTTTTTGAAGTCGAGCACTTTACACATTCGACCATTGATGGGCCAACTTTTATACTTGAACTAATTATGAAGAATCCAGGTGTCAGTTTTTTTTCATCCAGCGAGAAATTACAATTAATAGAGGTTTACCAAATCTGAACAGGTATCACGTATTGGAATCTCAGTTGGAAAATAACATTTTCAATGTTATTGGCACACGTGGAATAATGTACACCTCATATTGTAACTCGTTTGTGCAATATAGCTCGTTTGTACAAACGTTTGTGCAAACGTTGGTGAGCATGCGCAAAACCCCGTTGTACGATACTTGGACAACCTGGTTTGTGTGTCATTCAGCAATATTCCTTCTGGTGTCCATTGCGGGTGTCAGCGGCATAAGTTTCGTCACCACCAAGTGTGCCTGCGTCCGTTCCGTACCCTCACACTGTAAAACTCCTCTACAACGGGAGTAGGTTGGGTCAGGGCAAAGGTTAACCAGTGAAGATTATTCTTCGAGGTGGGCACGGTGCCTAAGGAATCTGAATATAGCATAAATCATAACAGTTAGTATAACGTTAACCAAAAAAAAGTATCTTTTTCTTGTATCTTTTAACTTCGAACAATAACAACATTTAGCATAAACAATAATAACATTTAATTTATTAACTGCCCTTACCACTAACCGTCACGGCTTCCTTGAAAGATGTTTGTATTTCGATGACGCCGGGGTCAGCTTTTGCCGAATGCTTCCGAAGCGTCCGCGATGGAACGCCATAGGCCTCCGCAGCAGTTGATGCCGTGTGTACTTGCTTAACACATCGTGGACGGCCTTGTCCATGGTGACCTGCGTTCTTGGCGGCATTTCGTCGGTTCATAAATTGAAGAACCTTTAATATGTAATATTTTCCCCTCCATTTATTCATGCAGGTTAAATTTGTCGAGAGGTTGCCTTTTGTCCAATCAGAGTAGATTGGCGTTTTAATTGGATGAAATAAGTCGGCCCATCAATGGTCGTTCGGCCCATCAATGGTCGTTCGGCCCATCAATGGTCGGACACGTTAACGTAACGTTAGGGCATTAGTCATCGGCTAAGACGTCAGTCTTCAGCACTGTTGGGAGTTAATAGAATGCCCGAAAACATCTTATTGGTCATAATATAGTTCTTCAAGAATTAGTGCCCCTGATAAATTCTATCAGAAATCCATACTGTAACAATAATACCCATTCTAAACACATACTCCTTTGATAGCTAATATGATGACAGTGCATCCCACGGTATACCTTATGGATCAGTCAGTACCCATGATTTTGCCTTATCGAGTTGTACCCAAATTGCTGTATGGTGTCAATAAAGTACGATTTGGTGCTGTACCCAAGTCGCTTTATATTGGTCAAAACAATCCAATTATCGCGTACTAGCCAATTAAACAAGTCAAAGTAGACGAAGTAACCAATCCGAACGCACTGGAAAGAAATCAGACCATCGTATCCATTTCGATCAGATTTTACTGACATTTTTGGGGGTACAGATCCATAAGGTATACGGTAGAGTTTGGAGAATTCATATCAATACATTACACAAGTCTAAAACGTGCGCCGATAACTGGTGCCCTACAAAAAACGCTACTTTTGAAAATCCGTACGCACGTGTTTACTATTTAAATTGATATCCTTTGGACCTCAATTGATGAGCTGAATCTTGCGGATATTTTGATATAAGTATCACTTCAATATGTCAACGAGAAATCGGAGAACTAAGTAAGCAAAGAGCGACGCTGATGACTGGTGCCCCACGTTATTAATACTATGCACAGTATACGAATTGCAGTAAAGTTACAAAATCTGTGGCTCGTTCCTATTACAATACGTATCCACGGTAGCCAGATTGTTTCCATGCATTTTTATAATAATGCATCGACGTGGCATCTGTATTTGTGTTTTTCCTGTACGCAATGCATTACTGTATCTGTATCTCAGCGTTCTTGCGTACGGGTCTATATTGCACACATACAGCATGCTCTAGGCTCCGTACAGCACCATGGCCATAAAGTAGTCGTTGATCACGGAAATATTGAGCGTTTGCCGCGGGAATTTGTCGACTGTGTATTCGCCGCGCTCGTACGCCCACTTGTTAAAGTACCCGGGATACTGGTCGCCTAGAAAGCCCACAGATGGGTACAAATACCACAACAAGTACAAGACAAACCAACTAACTACCTGGCCAGCAGTGGCTATGATACACGTCTGCTGTCCTTTCGTGTCCGTTGCAGTTGATGTCCAAACTCTCGGAATTAACCCACACATTGTCATTGGGTATAAAGTGATTCACGACCAATTCCCCAGCGTACATGGAGGTTACGCCAGGATGCCATTTGGGGAACCCCATTTCCTCGCCATAGATGGGGCTTTCGAGAATGAACTGGGCGACTTGGAGCATCTTGGGGGTCATTGTCAGGACCAACTAATCAACACCACCACGAACACGACGCGTTATTATCAACTAAAGGCGTATGCATATATATATATATGACAATTGGGTGTGTTTATATAACGACATGAAGAGAATAAAAAAGCGATGAATCCAAAAGTATCAAATAAATGTACAGAAGAAGGAATTGGATCGCCAAGCAGATTTCTGATTGCACTCAACGTCAAATTAGTGTATGACTTCAATTAGTGTGATACCGCACCACGGTTTCCATCCAACATTCAGTATTGTCAAGCTCGACTCGAAATTGGAGTGGGATGGCTCAACAATCAATCGAAAAATGAGCAGCACCAAATCGGCAGACAATCGATCGACCAATCAAAACCCAGATCACTAATCAAGTAGCCAATCAAATCCACTCGTCGACCATTGGTGTGTGACTTCAATTAGTGTGGGCGTCTTTAACATACAAACGTCCATATAAAGAATCGATCGATAGATTTGGCAAATCAGCACAAAAGTCAATCAAATTTGGGGTAAAACGACAATACAATGAATGATGAATCGATCATTGGATTTGGCGAGTCAGCACAAAAAAGAGGGTAAATGCACAAGATGTATACCGTCGAGTTGCCAAACCAAGTCGAGCCGACGTTGTACAGGCCTTGGTGGGTCATATTCAAGTCCAATGCAAGCTTGTGGATGCGATGCCTCGTAAAGTCTTCGTCCATGTAACCGCCCCTGCCCACGACGAATTGGGGTGGTCGGAAGCTCAGGAATGCCGGCGTAATCACCACGTCCGAGTCAGAGCGGAGCAGACGGTCGTAGTCCATCAGAAGTGTATGGAAGGCCGGTTCCGCCAAGTACGACAGGCTAAACATGAACGAGTACCGGAACCAGTAGTCGTCGGCAGGAGGCGTTCGTTCAACGACATAGCATTGGTCGGCGACGTGGGTCCGGGTGGCTTCCACCGCGGCGGCGTCCGTGACGTCCAGAAGTGTGCATTCGTCGGGCATTTGACTGATCACGTTGCGGTGCGCGAACAGGATGAGGTCGGTCCGCCCGCGCGACGCTCGGTCCACATGAGACGTTGCATAGCGCCACGAAGACCACAACATGTGATGAGCTTGGTTGATGAACTTGATATGGCCGTCGGGGATGTACGTGACGATCCCTACGCTCTCGAAGGGAGGGTCGCCGCCGGTCGTGGGTATCGTCGGGATCGATGGAACGTGGGGAACGTGGGTACGTGTGGGAAGAAGGACGGCGTTCAGATATGACCATGAGGACTCAGTGGTGTACGCGAAGATGCCAAACAATAGCAGACCGGAAACAGTCAACGCCAGCCGCAGCACGCCACGTCGGCTGTCAGGCGACACCATCGCGGACGACGGTATAGATTGCAATAATGGGTGAACGTCGAAGTTGTTAAAACGTACTTCGATCGATTTGCATATACGTAGTAATCGTCTAAACTTCGTACTTCGAAGTACTACGTAGAAAGTTAGTATATATTACCGGTAGTCCTGTACTGATTATAAATACAGTAAGTACTATGAAAGAATATGTAATTCGGTGCTTAGATCCGCGCTCTCGTACGGCCGCGCTAGCGCAGATGGCCTCCCGGGAGCTCGGGGCGAACTGCAAGGCTTTTCATCCCTCAAGTCATCCAAGGACTTGTCGATGACTGACTTGTGGATAGCATGTGGATGAAGTGACGTATACTACTGTAGTCAAAGTAATATCTAGTGCGATAAGATAATATAATTGTTGGAGTTATAATTAGTTTAACGTTATCAGCTCCCTGATTCTTGGTTGTTGGAGTACAGTATTAGAGCCATTTGGAAGCCCACAGGCTACGAACTGTAACAATACAGCTGTGCTATTGTATCTGATTTTACAAGAAAGATCCATGAGAATATAGATACTAGTATACTAGTATCGTGTCACGAGATGGCAACTTACCAGCCCTCTCCTGTGTCTCCCGTCCTGCGCCCCTCCTGCCTCTGGCACCAGTGGTTCTCCACCAATCACAGGCATGCATAAGCTTGTTATTGGTCTAGCTGCTCACTTCTTGTCCCTGCTTTGTGAGCCCACGTCTTCCTCTTTGTGTTTATTATGGCCGGGACGCTTGGCCTAGCGTCCCTGTTTAGGCCCCGAGGTTACCTTCCTCGACCCCTTTTCTACATGCCTTTGGCATCCACCTCTTTTCCCTCCACTTGACATATCGGATCTTAGATCAATTGACTGTGAGTTTGGATTACATGTAACGTTATCATTTGTTTTATGACATTCCTCCGCGAGGGCCGATACTGTCAGTGAAGAGACTGAAAGAGTAGACGGATGGCAGAGAAGAAAGAAGCACTGGCGCAGGTGTTCCGGGGTTGTCAAGCAACGAAACAGATCACTTGTGTAAGAGCCGGTAAAACCAGAAGTGAGATTAGAGGTGGGATTTCAAAGCCCGTTTAACTACTGGTCTATATTCGGGGACGTGATGAGATGTGATTGGATAGATGTACAACGTGGTGGGTTGTGATAGGCCAGATCTTGAGAGTCACCGTCCGTTTTGTGAGTGTTTTATGCGCCCATGATGGGTAGGAGACTGAGACGGATAGACTACACCACTTCCCGTTCAAGTTGAAATGAATTTCCAGTCAATGTGAAATGAACACGTTCGAAACACGACGATTTTCAAATCAACATGAATTTTCTAACATTCAACTTGAAACATACTTTGTTTCATATATATTCTGGTGTATGATTTGGATAAAGGAGGAAGATGGGTGAGGGAGGGTAGACATGATGATTGAATCACTATTGTATACTGAAGGGTAGTATAATTCATCACCTTATGGTCACTATACTATAGTTGAAGTAAGTTTAACGTTTCATTTTGATGTGAACATTTTTCATGTTGAGATGTGAAACTGCACTTACAGAGGGTTGGCAGAATGCACAACTTGACACTGTCGACCCTGTAGAACCACATGTTATGGAACCGCTTCGACAATTGTAACTTCGCTCAACGCTTCATACCTTGTGCTTCATCCGAGCTTCTTCGAAGTTCGGTCCTCGACTCCCTTGTTATCCGGATTCCCCAGAGGAGGGACGGATAAATCCTTGCGGAAATAATCTGGGGAAGCCGAGGATCGAACCCTCGACCTTTGAGTTATGAACCGATGCACTAACGTTACCACTGAGCTATCCCCCTATCGGATCTTAGAGGTGGCCGTGTTTTTTAGGTTAATTGAGTTTGGATTATGATTTGTTTAACGTTAAGGCATTCCTCCGCGAGGGCTGACACGGCGGGTTTTTTAGGGGGTCGAGGTTCTCTGTAACTGTATCCTAGCGGGTGACAGTACATAACCCGCTCGGATGGTCAAGAACTCCTCAAATGTCCAATCATACTAGAAATCAAAGTTATTTCTTTTTGCGTTTCGACGATAAAAAGCTCGTACTATACAGCTGTAGAATTCCTTAGTCTCAGCTGTATGTCCTTACTGTTAAGCTTAGTACCAACGTTGCCCCATCCTTGTACAGCGGCAGTGCAACAAGAACACGTCGCATGCCAATGCAGTCTCCATGTTCATGCGTGGAACTGTACGCGAAGAAAGAACACCAATACAGCAGCAGAAGCTCAACGCTCGGCGAGTCGTAGCCGTCAGATGCCGCCAGCTGGACCAGCGGGATGCTCCACGTCGGTTCCAGTCACAAGCACGCTGGAAAGCAAGCTGCACCGTGGCATCCAAGCAGGTGGAGCCAATCGTCGTCGAACGCCAAGATCCAGAGACCAGGGGACGGGTCAATGATGCCGTTGTGCAAAAACTCGAACGTCCACTCGCACAAAATCGTCGGCCGGGGGATCGCCGCTAGATGGACGAGCAGTGCGCTGAAGGCAATTCTACCGAAGGCAGCCGGACGAGTGGATGGCCTACACGTCGGACGCACTTACATGTATGCGTGGTGGCTGTTGAGGGGGGCCACCATGTGGCTCAAGGAGGATGCGTCGATGGTGGTGCTGTTGGCAGCTTGCAGGCGCCGATTCGGAGGATGCCAGACGCGTGCAGTTGGGGAAGAGGTCGCTTAGCTGTGTTGAGTGAGCTGGCGTAGTACAGGGTGGGAGATATCCTTGACGCTGGGCTCGTCGCAGGGATGCCTTTGACCCCCGCGCGCATGATGACGACGGACGTGGCCGACAGGGGCGACTCAGCCTTGGAACGCCGCGGTGCTGGACGTCCGACAGGTTGACTCGGCACTTGTGGTAGATGATGTGGAGGGCATCGATGGTTGCGTGGTGCGAGTATAAGAGCGGTTCTGTGGGCGGCTCGTACACGTTGTTCATGGGTGTCGTGCATGCTGTTGTGGGGGGGAGCGACTGTACCGAGATATGTCCGACGTCTTACTGAGCCCACGTCAAATTGAACGACGTACGGGGGGGGCAGTTGGGAGTTATGATATGATTTCTGTTATAATTCACTCCACTTTGTCCACAAACAGCTTAAAACAAGCGGTCCAATTTAAGGTGCACCATTTTAAGCTTAGTCTTTGTATACCCATTTGCATATTTTTTGGGCGGGTAGGTTTAAAACTACCTTTCTAGGTATTGATTGGCTAATTCGTGTGCACCTTAAATTGGACAGCAACAATTTCGATAACGTTATTGGTCATTCCGCTTGATCCTATTTAATCTTGTAAACACTATACTTTACAACGATTAGTATATATGTGGTTTTGCCCAATAATGCAGAAGGGTCAAACGTTTGGATTGGCAGAATATATTCGACATGGCGTGATTTGATTAGCTCAGGCGGTTCTTTAATCGATTCTCCCAAGACACATTTGATTCTGCTGAAGGCTCGAATCGATTTGACAATATTGCTTACACATGTGTGTGTTGTTGATATGCTTACACGAGTACCACTATCATCTCGAGAAAGTGAATTACTTGCCAGGGTTGTTCTTGAGTGTCTTACATGCAAGCACATGGATCGAACGCACCACGGTAGCATTTACTTATCTTCTTTGAGGGAACGCACGGCGGCGCCAAGACGATGCTGCGCCTTGTTGGCAATCTACCAAACACCATAGAAATGTGTCGTTAACTCGTATATGCATCATGCGATGTATATATATATATGTACGTACGTCAATTGACGGGTTCAGCGCCAGCACAGCGCGAATGTCCTGCAGCGCCAGACGGTACCGCTCGAGGCCTTCATACGCGAGTCCGCGTCGCAACAACGCCTTTTGGTTCTCCGGCTAACGTTTATGGGATTCATAAATATCATCAATTGAGCAGAATAAAATATATCGATAAAAATCTTATAACAATATATATTCATCGTAGCGTGGCCAACCAATCTACCATGGAATGATGTATATAGATGCGTTTTTTAGTTGGGACGTACGTCGTACTCCAACACGTGCGAGCAGTCGCGGATGACGGCGGAAAAGTTGCTCAGTTGCTGGTGGCACGCGGCGCGGTTGTTGTAGCACGAGATGGCCACGGGCGAGTTGTCCTTTTCACATGCGTTGATCGCTTCCCCGTACACTTCGATGGCCTTTTCGAACGACGCGGCCTTGAACAAGTCGTTTCCTATCAATCACCATGATGATAACAGTATCGCTGAGGGTGTGTGTACCTTGCTCCTTGAGCTGCTCCGACGGGTTTAACCCCGAGCGACGAGCGTGCTCCACCTTGGCCAGCAACGGTTCGATCTAAACGATCGTCAGGCGATCGTCCAAGGCTGCATGAAGAAGGGCACACTAGTACCTCGTTGATGAGGCGGTTCAAGTCCTTGTTGTCAAAGTCGACCTTTTGGCCGGCCTTCAACACTTCGAGAGCTTTCGCATACTGCTTGATGCCCTTCAACCCCAACGCATAACGATGGTATCCTACCACGAATTCCATCAGCTATGTACGCCAATGCATGGAAATGGCTTTGCGTGTGTGTGTGTGTGTACCTTTGACGAATTGAGGGTTCAACGTGACACACTTTTCGCCATCGTCCGCCGCGTCTTGGTAGTGAAGTTGGCCGAGGAACGCCGCGCTTCGGTTGGAGTAGTACACGTGGTTGGTAGGGTCCAACGTAATCGCGTCCGAGTACTTTTCGATGGCTTCCGCGAACTTGCCCTTCTTGAAGAACTCGTTGCCTTCGCTACAACGTCATCACTACGTCAGTGTCATGTCCATATAGCGCCATCTTCCGCAAGTTTTCATAATGCGAGTGCAGCCTCCATCGGCTTCGCTCATTCATTCCAGTTGGACACATACTTCTTCTTCGCTTCGGCCTTGGTCTTGGTGGTGCTGCTCATTTCGGTCGAGATGAATACTGTGGCGGCGAGCGCGCCTGTCGTATCCGGAAGCATCGATCTTGTCCGGATACACCATTACACCACGTTTCTCGAACATTTCATTTTCAAATTTGCCCAAGCTCGATCATGATCATGATGGGGGTATGCTTTGCGGGGGAGAGTCAATTGAGTGATATGTGTGTGCACCGCGGCATGCCGTTCCGCGCCCCTTGATCCTGCGCATGCAATCGCACGCGACAGACTTCGTGGGCTCGCCATGTGATGATGGTACGTACGACACCCACATATTCAACATCACTACATTAATGAGAAAGGATGGACGTGCATGCTATTCATATTGAGCTTAAGGCATTCAAGCGCTCCTCGATGTCTGCGAGCATGGTCGTGCTTTTCGCGTGGATGTCATGCACCGACGCTTCGAGTATCGCATTGGTATCGTGTACCTATGCACCACAAATAAGAACTATTTTACACATGTCTTACGCTGAGTTTACATACTTGTTGCAATTGCTGCTGCAACCGCGCCTTTTCTTGCAGCATCAGCCGCATACGTTCCTTGTGCAAGAGTTGTTGGGGTGTCGTCAACGGAGCCGAAATCTCCAACCTATGTCAACATGCATATGCTCGTCAATACATCTTGTGGAATATACGTCGTTGGTAGACGAGAGATGAGTCGCACGGTGCAGTGAGTCCAACTACTTGACCGAGTTGAGACTTTTCATGCCATTCCAATAGTCTTTCAAGTTCGAGGAACTTGGCGTTCAAGTCGTGCTTTGTACAAAGTACGTCGAATTGAGCCTAGCATATCCATCGATCATGTACAACGCAACCATGACTGCCAAGAGGGAGGGTGCGTACCTCGATCCGCTGTCGAATTCCAAGTATCACCTGGAGTCCGTTGGACTCGAGCTCAGGGGACGACATGTCGATGAGACTTGCTTTGTGGACCGATGCATCTAACGCCTTCTGAAGAATCGCACGCATGATTTGAGTCCGCTTGGCCTCGCTTTCGCCGGCGGCAGCGGCGGCACTTTCCATCGGGTTGACGCGGCCCATCTTGGCCAAATTGTATTTCCTCCAATCACGAGTCGTTGTTTGAATTTCCAAACAAAATCGCAATATATTTCACTATTTTGACGAATTTACCCCATGACTTTTGCAAGTATTTCAAAACACGTAAAAAAACATTATATTGTCGAAAGTCTGCAATAATGAACTAACTGTAAGACAACACTCCCTTCCATAATGGATGATGCCACCACCCAAACAAATAATATCCAATTTCACAGTATAAAGTTTATGCCGCCATGATTGGTTGAATTTCCAACATGTAGCTTGTGATTGGTGCGTTTCCAGTGGTTGGCCACCAGCCAGATGCATGTTTGTTTGGCTGGCAGGTTATTGTTGCCTCGCACTTGACTACTTTCAGCGAGGTGCGTAGTGCTTGTTTGTGTAATGAGGATCGGACTGCGTTGTGCTTTGGCATGATGCGCTCCGTAGTTATGTGAACTTGCACCTGACACACACGATTCGTGTCTGCGTTTAGGACCATGCAAATCTTCGTCAAGACGTTGACGGGGAAAACCATCACGTTGGATGTGGAACCATCCGACTCGATCGACAACGTGAAGCAAAAGATCCAGGACAAGGAAGGGATTCCCCCGGACCAGCAACGCCTCATCTTTGCCGGCAAGCAATTGGAAGACGGCCGCACGTTGAGTGACTACAACATCCAAAAGGAATCGACGTTGCACCTCGTGCTCCGCCTGCGTGGTGGGGGCAAGAAGCGCAAAAAGAAGAACTACACCAAGCCCAAAAAGATCAAGCACAAGCACAAGAAGGTCAAACTCGCAGTGCTCAAGTTCTACAAGGTGGACGACAACGGCAAGATCAAGCGCCTGAAAAAGGAGTGCCCGGCCCCTGAGTGCGGCGCCGGCGTGTTCATGGCCACCCATTTCGATCGCCACTACTGCGGCAAGTGCCACGTCACGTACAAGTTCCAATCCGAAGGCAACTAAGCGTGACTAACACCACCCCCATGTGTGTGTGTGTGGACGATGCCACATGGACGCCGCCGCTGGCTGGCTCTTGCAGCCAACTGTCTGTCGTTCGATCGAGTAACTTCACATAACAGGACTCTCTGAAAGTAGAAAACATTCTTCCATTGTCTTCAGTTCAAACAGTGTGGTATACGCGTTCCCTCACGACTAACCGTTGCAAGGATGGTTCGCTGAGTGTTAGAAGTACTACTACCTACTCACCTAGGTACATAGTATTGTAGTCGAGTGTGCTACTTACTGTAGATACGTTGTATGTATAAAAGTGTCCGAGTCGTAATCAATTCGCATGGGCAAAATTACTTCAAGTCCGCCACTGGTCTTCTGGACTGTACCTTGTACGGTTTTGACTGGGAGGTCGAAATTGGCATTACCGGTATTAGCTTGGACAGCTCGGCAGTTGTTAAGGGGTGGGGTTTGGTGCAGCAGACTTATTTGGTTTGCCTCCTCCCCCTTTCGGCCGTGCTTTCACATCTTGCTTTGGGGACTATTACCACCAGCCTTGAGCACTCGTGCTGCTACTACGCCCGACTGCCGCTGCACCTATATCTCTTCCACATAGGGGGATGTAGCTGTCTCGATGCTAGCAATAATGGGGGTGCAACCAGCAACTCGTTTGGTTTGGGCGACCAAACGGGGGTGCCCTTTCATTCGATGGCTTGCATGAGAGTCTCCAAACGAACCGTTGGGGGGTCGCGTACGATTGTGTCGTACTCGTCCCCAAACGACTTGTCCACATATCATTGCCGTTTGGATGATGATGTTTGATGCGTCCGACAACATGAGTCGCCTGAGTAAGAAGTCTGTCACAGCTGCTTTGAGTTCTGCGTCTGTCAGCGGTCGCTTCATGAGGGGGTTGTCCCAAGCTTTCCCCAGCTCTCTGTTTTCCACCAGTCGGTACAACATGTCGACCACAAAGGGCGATCGATACTCATACAACGAGACACCATTATACCACAAGCACAACGTCGACTAACGTTAACAGTAAAAATGTTCACCACAAAAGTCCGGGGAAAATTGTTTAGAATCGTTCCAATCGAATGGCGAACTACGGATACTCGACGCGGTCGTTGGTTCGTCAATACAACTTGCCGGCGACGTGCAGTCGACGCGTGGCGCGAGGAGGGAATAGCTCGTGAAACGTCGGGGGCCCTTTGACTGCAAACTGCCCGCCGAATTACTTGGCAAAGGCGTCCGTCCATGCTCATGGGACGGCCCAGGGCCAGGTCTCTTGACGTTCTTGTGCATCACGTAGTGAAGCGTGGCAATCTCGGTCATGATTATTATTATATCTACCAAGTCGCATCAGAATTTCTGGGGTTGTTCGACCAGGGTTCAGTACTTGGGTGAATTTGAAACGGCCAAGCGTTTCACTTTGAAACGCCGTACATAAGTGGAGCCAAGGATGCCGACGACGCTGCAATGGGACGACTCGCTAGCCGCCCCCCCTTCGGTCCACCCTCCCCCCGAATCCCCCCCTTCTGGTGTTGGTCTCCTGTATGACTTTACGTTGCTCGTGGTCGAGGACTTTCTCAAGCAGCACCAGTTTGTGCATTGCATGCACGCTTTCAAAGTGGACTTGGACCACGTACATTCATCTTTACAATCTCGTTTCGCCCTTCCATTTACCTCATGAATACATTATACACTAGATGAAGCGGCCACATCCGTCCGCGGATACATGGATGACCATGTACGACAGGTACGGGCCAAAACCGTTATATGTGGACATGCGATTGATGCTCTCGTGCAGGTTTCGGCCGTTCCTGGCATCCATACGCGGGGACCACGCAGAGTGGAGCGTGGCTGAGTGCATGGTGGAGTTTTTATTGCATTTTCACGACACATACGACCTCAAAACCACCGGTCAATCGGCAATTAGTGTGCTCGTGTCGGCGTCTCCGGCTCGGAAACGTACGAGTCGATCCTTCTCTGTCAACACTGGTGTGTCATGGGAGCGTTGTTGTAGGCTCGATGACGTTATTTCCCAAGAAAGCCACGTTTTCCCTCATGGATGCGTTCCACTCGGCGCAAAGTCCGTTGAAAAAACGACCAAGCCAACAACCGTCTCCGTCGTCGTCCGGTAGCATCATCACATCGCCACCACCCGAACCCCACTTATTGCCCCACAACAACCAAGAACCACTAACAACAGCGACGTCCCCCGTTCTTCGTCGGAAACAGACCAAGCAACAAACCAAAGACAAACAACTCCTCCAGCAACAACGTGCCAATGCTCGAGCGACGATGGACATGCCCCCCATGACCTCGTCGTCGACCGCCAGCAAAGACGACGTCGGCCCCCTACCCAAGCTGAAATTCGACCAAGCCGACTGGAAACGAACGGCCACAACCATCAAATCCGTCGAGCGGGGGATGCGAGAGATGCGGTTCGAGGCGCAGTTTCAGGACAAACAGGTTAAAATTATGGCCAAAGTACTGCCGGCGGCCCTTCCTGGCCATCCATTTGCATCTCCTGTGGGCAGTACGAACCTGGACGGCACTGCCGTTCCCGGCACGTCAACGCCCTACATTCGCGCGTTAGAAAAGGAGCGGTACATAATAACGTTGGCAGCTGGAACCGTCGCCCTTGGTATATCTGATTGGGTATTCCTATAGGTATGGCAACACCAAACGACGAGACTGCGGATTATGCCACCTTTCCCACTTGTCAATCAACTTACCTGCAAAAGTGAGCTTTCGATGCATCATGGAGCTATATGTGCGGTGGGGGCATGTTCCCCTGGACCGGGAGAGCGCCAAATACCGCCCCCCAAAGTGCTACGACGAGGTGCCGATCTGTCGATTCTGCGAACAAATCGTCCAAGACGTGACGTGGGATCCGGTACTGTTCACAACTCCTCCGTGTTCCCTACTAATCACTAGGGATGTTGACTAGACATTTGAAAAGCCATTCCACCCCCCCCTGCCATTAGTGTCGACAACGACCCCCCGCAAACACCTCACGACCTCGTCCAGCGATCCGTATGCCTTGCCACCCCTGGACCCCGACGACTTGGTCAGCAGCGGCGACGACTCGTCTGACCACGAAACCCAAGAGCTTAAATCCGACCAAACCAACGCCGACACCCCCGCCAAAGTCGTGTACCGCGAAGCCAACTATTTAACGGGGGAAAAGGCGCTCAGCTTGAAGGAATGGTCGGTCCTGCAAACGTCCATGAGCAACATCCGAGTTGTGATGGAGCGCACGGCGAAAAACGCCCACGAGCGCAACCAAATGCAGATTTAACCATCCACGAAGAAGACAACAAATCTATTTTCAAGTAGTAGGGCCATGAATGAATGGACTGGCGCGACGTATGCAAGAAATTACACACCAATGGAATTTTGCGCCGTAGAAAGACAGATCTCTGGACGTATCGATGTTCCCGACGGGAATTCCATTCGTTAGAGTTGAATACTACTTAGTACTACTTCGACGTTCATTGTTTTGCAATATATGTTGCTTCTGTTGGGATATATCTCATACTACTAGTAGTAATAATACTAGTTATGAGGCAGGGGTGGGGGGAGTCGGCGGGGGCTCACTCCGCGGCGTGTCGTGACCGCCTCGCCGCATGCGACGAACGTTCCCGTCCGCGTCCACATATCTAGGAAAACGTCCCCCCATATATGAAATAGAAACAAGTAGATGATTCATAGTACATACTGCAGAAGTTTGGACGGGGCGTTGGCAGTATGCTGGGAACCCGCGAGCGCTAGTTTGGACAATGGCGGGGGCTTGTACGCCTGGGCGAGCGACCGCTGAAGGGCGGCGTCCACAGCCTGGATATGGGTTTGTTTCGAGGCCAACTGGGCTTTGGACACGCCGTCAATGTCTTGGCGGGACGGAGACGGGGGTCGGGAAGGAGTTGCTTCTCCGGCCGGATCATCGTCGGCGGCGGCGGTATCCACGAAGGTCAGTGGGTCGACAGCATGGGGGATGCTCATCCCCCGTAAGTTCATACGTCGTGTGATCGTGCTCGACCGGCGGTGGATGCCGTCCTTGTCCCAGTACTCGACGTTGGAATCCATGGTGCTAAACCGAGCACTGGCGTGGCTTGGCGTCGTCGTGGATTTCTTGTCGTCGGACGAGTCCATCATGTCGATGGCCCGGCCCCGTCCGAGGATGTGGTCGAAGATGTTGTCCGACATACGCGTGTCCAGCACCACCGAGCCGTGGCGGATTTGAGTCCCGGGGGACGCTTCCCCATTGGAGGCAGCATTTCCGGTGAGAGCTTCGGACTTTGCCGAGGACCCCTTGTTGGGCGGTGGCGGCGGTAGGGAGGTGCTATCCGTCGAGGCGACCGCACTCTCCCTCTTGGTCAAGGACTTCTTTAGGATGTGCATGTCAAGAGGCGATACGAACAAGTGCACTGAAAGCACTGGAACCACAACGATAAGCACAAGTGCACTGGAACCAGTACGAATGGTGGTGTAGGCTATTTTTAGCGCCATTCAGAATGTTATTTATATATAACGTTGAATTAACTCGATGTGGGCGATGGCACGAGGGTGTCGACTACAGGGGCTTGGTAGTGTTGGATCTTGAGCTTTAACAAACGTGTGGCATGCAACACTTCCTGGAGATTTATATGTTGGTTTTGAAGCTGCGATTGCCACACTTCCTTTTCCTGCATCAGAGCATTGCGCTATAGAATCACGAGGTAGTTTTTTTCATATGACTAGAAGAGCCTGTCCTATGTGGTACATACCTCTCGGATAAGTCGCTGGTTCATAGCGATAATGGATTCATCCGTCTACGTAAGGGAGCGATTCACAGAAGATGTACAATGTGATATCGATGCGTGTTACTTGCCTGCATTTCCAACAGCACATGCCCAGAGGACGTGATGCACTCGTCATCGTCATCGCTTCGTTGAAGGTTGTGCAAGGGCTGGTGCTTTTGATCATGCATGGCTAGAGCTTGGGCGTGCATTTGCCCCAAAGGGCTCGCTGGTTCTGCTTGCCGCTGATCTAGGGCAGGTCGCAGCTGCTCTTGTTTGGCGCGGCGCCGTGCTACCACCTTGAGCGTAACCATTCGCGCAAGTGTAACTGCTTGTCGTGTCACCCCATTCGCCTTCGTGTCATAATAACGTTACCCACTTTATTCCCCAGCACCCTTGAAATAATACATAAATCACTTGAAGCCCCTTCAATCCTCCTGCTATACAACGGCATCATTCGCTACAATACCCCAAAACACGCTGAGGTATGGCACCTCTTTGCCAATTCGCATCAATAATTAAGCGAGCACGAATAAGTGAAACCGTCGACGGTTTCACGTCGTCGCCTTGCTGCGATGGTGGTCGACCCGCACGCGCTGTATCCCGTACGTTTGACTGAGGGATGGGCCAGGGTTTCCACGGCGGCAGCGTTCTGGAACCTGGAGGTTGGTATCGTCGCTTTAACGTGACAATGTTGGCTAGCTTCCTCTACCGGCACTGTAGTTTGCGATGGTCATTTCGGATGGAACGATGCGTCCGTTGGCCGCAACATCTACGGACGTTGGCTCGATCGTCGTGGCCAAAGTATCGTCTTGTCCAATGGACGGACCATTTGTAGGGTTGAATGCTGTGCGGCGCGGCAATATCCTCGTAGCCATCAATGGGGTAGAACTGACCGCATCCCCCACTTCGTCCGTCGTGTGGACCGCCCTAGACGACGCTACAACGACGGCCTCCGACGCCCATCCCAGCATTCTCCTCTTTGCACGGTACCTACGCACGCCATTTATGTATACAGACTGAACAATCCGTGATACATGTATGACGTAGGCACGATTACGCCGACGCGAGCGCAGCATTGAGTTCGACGAGGTCGCCGCCCGGCCAATCCCTGGAGCAGAGAGCGTGGCAAGAAACAACGTGGTACTGCAGTGACCGCGGTCAGCTGTTTGCAGCCCCCATGCTGGAGGACCTGCGGTCGTGGTTTCCCGAAAAGGTAGTGGCTGCCGTACCGTCCATTCAAGCGTTCTTGGCGTGCATGGAAACCCAAGCCCTTGGAACTTCGCAGCACCTGATCGACCAGGTCCTTTACAATTCTCCGTCGCCACAATGACACTATGAGACAACAAATGGCTTACCCGTTTCAGGTGGTGAATGCAACAATGGACCGACTGTGGCACCACCTGTGCGATATCGTGTTTGGCGAAGCGTTGGAGCGCGAGCTGCACCTTCCCCGTACGTCGTCGGTCCTCCTCCTACTTCTTCGTCTTGCTTTGGAATAAAAGTCGCATCAGAGTTGCCTTCCCATTTCAACCTTCGAGAGAACGCCCGTCACATGCTGTACGACATTCGCGTGGTGGCCCCGGCCCCGTGGTCGTTTGAGGTATGAGTCATTCATGTATGTCCGTATCTCAAGCTAGTCGACAGGTGCGGTGGCAGCCTCGAGGGGGACTTCCTGCCGTGTCGCTGTTGTCCAAGTCCGTATCGCGAGGGATTGTAGTTGTCCACAGCTCAATGCACCCCCACGTGACCGTGGGCGATGTCCTTTTGGGTATCAACCGCCAGTTTCTGCCGTCCGCACTCCAAGCCGTCCAAACTCACTGGCTCCATGCAAGTTCCAAGGCGTCGCTCGTACGACCCACGACCTTTCAGTTCCTTCGGTACTCCACACGTCAACTCTTAGCCACCCATTTTTTATATGCGATCACTAAAAGTACTTAGACATTCCCATAACCTCGTTGCGTCGTCACTAAACAAGTCTACACGATGCTGGCAAGTGCCGTGGACTGTATGGGACGAACCTGGGGGGCTCACATCCATTGAATCGTATGTGCAGTCGCGCCTTCCGTTGCGAGTGGACAAGTTAGCAACGTTGTGGGCTGAAAGCAGCGAACTATGGGAACATCACAAGACTCCGTCCATTACTTGGTACAGACTATGTCAAACTGCCAGGGCGTTCTCACTGTGTTTACCTACATAATGCTCCCAATATGGGACTCACGTAGCTTGGATTCATCTTAAATCAATATGGTCGTAGCTACCGCCACATTCCAACGCAGCGCGTGTACTGCGACCACCCCATGCACATCGTGTCCCAGCCTCTAGTCCTGCAAACCCACTCAAGATTGCGCTGGTTGGTTACATTGTCATAAACCTTTATCTATCATGGCGATTTCTAAACCGTTCACACCGCACCATGCCTAGCAAAAAATGGGTATTGACACCATATTGGCATGTGTATAGGACCTGTCGCAAAGTCACGCGGCCGCGGCGGGTCCATCGCATGATTATGGAGGCCACTGCACGAGTGGAAGCGGCGATGGCTGACGCAGTGCTGGACGCTTCGCTGGACGTCGTGATGGCCCAGGTCGTGGGGCCCGGCACCGTCGAATTCAGCGAGTCATTCGTGGACCAAACACTTGCATCGGTCTTGGCGAGCTTGGGCCGGGACCTGGAACTGTCGTTTGTCAAGAACATTGGGCGATTTCGGCACTTTCACAGGTACATTCGTGAACATGATATGTGGAATGCTGGTTGAAACGACTTGGCGGGGCGAAGTTGCAGAGCAAAGAGCTAAGCTAGACGACCTTTCAGTTTTAATTACAGGGGGGGCTACTAGTTTGGTTGACGTGCTGTAGGGGCCAAATATGATGATTCCCAATGATTATCCTCAAGCAGTATTTGACTATATATATGCATGCACTCGAAGATGATACAGCTAAACGTGCACTGGTCATATGACTGACTAGGCATCACGAGCCACCAGCGGTAGACATGGCGGAGATGGTTTCCAAGCGTGGGGATGCTCTGGACTCAACGTCTCAGCGGGTTTCGGTTCTTCAGTCGCCGCCAGTGTTGCGAGCAGTGGCCAAAGTCGAGCCAATCGTCGTATTTGGCACTCTATCGACTGCCGAAAAAATTTCATCTGTAGCCCACCTCGAGTTCTCGTTTTGGACGCTACTCGACACCATCGAGAGGACTTCCGAGGCTTCCACGGACAACGAGGACAGTATAACTACTATTACTGGGCAAGACTACCATGCGGCCTCGCAACCGCAGAACGAGAATGCACCAACGCAGCAGCAGGACCTGCCTGAGACAAGTCGTCGACCGCCCGATGAAACCCAGTTCGATCCACTGGACGCAACGGAAGAGGATGTTGTCTTGATCGACGATGCCAACGGCCTGTTGTCCATCACGGTTGAGGCTGAGCCACTACCATCAGGTCTTGCACCCAGTCATGACATCGTCACTACGACAGAGGACAATAGCACAACGCCAGAGTTGACAAGCGCGAACGAGGAGGTACTGGACAGTCCGGCTGCTGCTCCGACACCATCCATGGGGCCACAGCTCGTCGATCAAGCCCAAACCTGTCAAGTGGACACGGCCGCCTTGGCACAGTCGACTCCCCCGTTGGCTGGGTATAACGATGGCATTGTCCCTGGTTTCGTTGCGCTGGGTACGATTACAAGCCAACGGCTGGAGCGAGGCGAGTCGGCTGTCCCTGTGGTGGATGTACCCGTGACGGTGGACATGGACTACTGGGAGCTCTTAAACGACGATACTCCAGTGGAATGTGTCGACACCAACAACCCGTCCCAACGTTCATTGTCGACGGTGGTGGACGAGGCTCCGTACTCGACGTACATGGACGACTGGCCCCCTGACCTGTCAACTCCCCTGCCACACAATCTTAAAGCCACAAGATGTGAAGACCAACGTTTATCATCACAGTCCGATGCGTCGTTGGCATCGATGAAAGAATGGACGGACAGTGATACGCAAACGGATGTCACTTGCAGTGACGCGCTCCACGACGTTGAGACGGAAACATTGTCACATTGTGTGGCTGACGGAGTTAGTCAGACCGACGAGATCAAGGGGGTTGTAATGGTGGATGAACAACTACAAACTGACAACACGACGCTGTTGGTGGCAGCAGCCACTCAAACCAGTGCAAGAAGTACTATGCTAGACAACCAAGACATACAAGAGGAACCGTCCTTGGCTGGTGGAACGACCGAGCCATCGTCGCCGTCCACTTTGCCGAGTGAAACGACAACAGCACGGGATACAGAGGTGACGTTCCCGCCACTACTCGGCCCAACCTTCTCTACTCCATCAGACATGGTACTCGAGCCAGAATTCCCTAGACAATTCGACAGTAGCAGCACGGAGTCCTCACAAGTGTCGGACAACGTGATGGCCCCCGAAGTGGGATTGGCTGCGACGGGTCCTGTGGAGGCGGTGATGGAATTTCCAGTGGAAAACCTAGAGTCATCGGATCTACTCACGACAGAAACAAAAGACAGCGAGGACGAGCCCCCAGACCAGTTGGCGTCGGGCGTTGCACTAGAACTCCCGCCTACCACACTGGCCACCAACTTCACGAAGGAGAAATGTCCTGGGGATCCAAGCGATCAAAGGATCCACGTTGGAGATATACTCGAACCACACGTCGACGCCACATCATGGGCGACCGAGGACATGCCACCACGAGCAACCGACAACTCAGACGCCCGCTTGAACCCCCAACATGGCAGCAGCTCCGATCCATCGCCCACCCTTGGTGAAGGGACTCCATTGGCCACAGCACGCGCCATCATTTCGAGTCCAGACACGTCGACCCCAACCGAGAGTTTCATCCAACAAGTTGCGAATATCCACGCGATCGACCACGTAAACTTGCAAGTCGCAGTGGACAACGAGAATCAAGGTGGTGGTGGTTCCATGTACAAGGACGCAGTAACAATGAAATCACTGGAAGGACAAGAAGCTACGGAATGCAAGACAAGTACTCACGAGTTGGATGGAAATGCTACAATGACGAGGGAGTTCCCAGCGACTGAACAACCAATGGCAAAGGACTGTGCAGCCAGTACAAATAGTGCGCTATCCCCACTAGTCGAGCCCATCCCGCATTTGGACAGCTACGATACATCACCACCACTAGCCATTAACAAACCAGACAGCGACTGCTCCACCGGACAAGCATCGGCGCACAAAGGAAGCCAGGCGGAAGCGATCGCATCCTACCAGTCCCGTGAACAACGCCAGACCAGTCCACGAGTAATTATCCACGAGGATAATCAGACGGTGAGAAAGCTGCCTATGGTGCCTCTCCTGGAGGCGCTGCAGCTGAGTCCGGAATGGATGGTGGAGACGAAATCTCTGGCCGCCACCCGTTGGGCTCTGCCTCGCTTGCGCTTGGAGCGCATTAACGTTACCCGAAAAAAGCAGCCGACCCAACGACGGCAGCAACAGGCCACCGCCGCCGCGCGGCGCATTCAGGCGGTGGTGCGAGCATTTTTAGCCCAGAAAAAGAGGAGGTCGTCCCAACTATACGACGTACAGCATCGGCTCGGGATTCGAGAAGTGCTGGACATGGAACGATGTGGGCCACGCCACAAAATTACAAGCACAAACAAGTGGTTGCCAAGGGGGTTGATGAAGAAGGAGGAGGAGGTACCGTTGGATTGTTTGCTGGCGTTTGCTATTTCCACCCCTACCGTATAAATTTGATGGGCTGTAGAACCGCCCGACCAAGCTGCCAGTACTATTATTGCCCAAGTCGTGTAAGTCGTCGAGTGCATGGCCTGAGCAATCCACAACGGACGACGATGATGATGGTGTTACGGGGTTTACACAACGGTACGTAGGTGGATCTCATGCAGTGGAAATATTTATATATATTTATTATATAAACTAGGGAAAAGCAATTGGCGGACGAGTTGCGCGACTTGAATGCCATCCTCGAACGCAAAACATTGCAAAAACAACGAAATATGCAGTCGCTGCCACTACTCCCGGTACCTGCCTCCGTTCCACGTGTATTTATGGGAAAACGAAAAGGAAAACGGTAGTCAAGGTCGTGATAATTCAGTCCTGACCCTATAACAGGACGACAGAAGAGGACTGTCGATCATACTAATACCACAGTAGTATGGGCAACTAGTTCCCCCATACACTTCCGCCTCTTGAATCAACGTTGGTTGATGTTAGATTATTGAGCCAATTATAATGCAACATGCATCCTTTTTACCCAACCATACTGTTTTGTCTATAATGATTCAAAATTGGCAATAGGATCTTAAACTTGGGCTAGAATTTCTTGATTTGATGCAAATATTTGGATCAAAACAAACGAGTTTGTATGTTGTTTTATTGTATTTTTTGTATTGGATCCTTGGTGTTTAGAACAATGTTTTAAACCGAAGGCGTTTCCGCATATTCCCTTCGCTCCATATCAACCGCCGCCAAGTCACCCCCTGCTGGCACGATGGTCTACAACACACGACAGAGACTCCAGGTGGCATTGATCCTCTTCTTCATCGTCGTCGCCATCGCGGCCGACTCGGCATGGATCCCATGGGTACGTTTCTCGCCTTTCCATGTCGCTTGCTCGCTCGCACTGGTCCGCTGATCGGAGGACGTGCTGTTGAGGGAAACCTTCGCCTATAGCACCTGCTGACGTCACTATAGGCGACCGTTGTGATCTTCTTGACCATGATCTTGATCACCGATCTCCTCTTCTTGGATGACAACCAATTCAAGTTCGACCCCAACTACAAGGTGCGTGTAGTTCCTTCATCCCACTCGGCATCCTGCTATATACACGTTCATGATGCCGTGGGTGTTCATACAACATGCGTACGTAGAACTGGTCCCGACAAATCGACCCCAAGTACTAGCGATCGCACTAGGGTGCCACAACGACATCCCCCGATAGCAGTATCGCCCGTTGACAACGCATTTCCCCATTGCATGCATAAATGAAATATCTTTTCTGGTCAAGTTGTTGCGACGCATGAAATCGCGCAGGCAGCCGACTTTTGTCTCCCCCACTCACGTAGCAACTGCATCCGCCATGAGCTAGGCAATTTGCCCGCCCTTAAGGCGAGCGAGAAGCCGTCAACCCTTGCACATATGCCGTATCCTGGACGCTCAACCCGCCGAGTGTCGGGATTGGCGCAAAGGTGGCATGGGGGCACGTTTGATTGCCAAGCGTGGAGCCGGAGTCGACGCATCCATAACACCAACGAATGGTCATTGTATAGGGTGTGGTGGTGAGATCACAATCGTTAGTTGATGTACAGTGTACCGGTAGTTGGACGAGGCAAGCGTGCAGAGGTTTTGGCAAAGATACGGAAGGGTACAGTACAGTAGGTACAGACCCAGAGAGTGAGTTGGTCGCGTGACCCCGCTAGGATGGACTAGATGCAAATGTACATACCTCATGCCATTGTTTGATATCTTTGACACACACTCGGGCACAGAACGATCTTACGAATGGTGGCTGGGACGTGCAGAAGTACTAGTAACAGTTAATGGAATCCATCATTCCTGGTACATAATAACGTCCCAAATCAACCGTTGAAGGTCAATGTGCATATCGGTACGAACTCGGTGTACTAGTAGTACTTGTTGGGACACTCGTCAGCACTAACAAGGAGGTGGGTTGTGAACATGCAGGCTTGTCGCTGATACACGCATCAACATTCATACAAAGGTAGAGTTAGCCCTTTTACCACTGGCGGCAGGTTGAGATTACGAACAGCCGCTGTCGCCGTTTCCATCCAGTTACAGCCAAGTTGCATCAGCGTCCAAGATGTCCCATTCTTCGCGACGCCGTCCCTGCAATCGAACGATGCAGAGTAGGGGGGGTGCAGCGCATGTCGAGTGACTGTATAATAACACACCACGGTTCTTGACATATAATTTTACACTCATGGAATATGCCAACCACCATCCCATTATCGTGGTTGGTTGGGTATTGATATTGACCTTGTAAGCGTTCTTCAATCATGTTACTACGTACTACTAGTTAGTAATTGAGGAGTTCTAAATGGAATGTTACTAGTAGTAGTATTGGTTGGAGTGAACTACTGTGAATCAAGAACCATCGGATGTACTAGTTAGTAGTACTGACGGCGGCAGTGCGGTATCGTTAACGGTATATTATACTACTACGTAATATAACGGGTTACAGTTAGCTTTCTTAGTATGTATACGTACGTATTACCTGTATCCCATCAAAGATCAGCCATGAGCGCCACAATACCTCACCAACTCCGTGAATGTCTCACGAAATACTTGCTTGTTGTATGGTCTGACATTGCATGTAGTGCAGTTTGTACCCATTAACGCTCATTCATTGGTTCAAATTATCGCATTGGATTGGTTGAAACTATTCAATCAAGAACGGTCCAATGCCATTGGGTGCAATTCACGCAAGCTTTGGTGTGTGAGTTACCTCAACCCAGCCGCCAGCCAGCTAGCTAGCTAGCTCCCTGTAGCCCGGCTACAGTGTAAAGGAGCCAGGTCGCACGTCCGCACCATTTTGACATTTTCACATTGGCACCGTTGTCGCACAACTGACGCTTAGTATTATGGTTACAGCGCGTGCCGCCTTGTTGGGACTCGCGCTGTTGTCCGCCCGCACCAATGCTGACGAATGCACCAACCTGATCGATCACGTCGACTACAAAGGTCATGACGTAGGCTCCACAGCCCAACCCGATGCTGCCGACTGCTGTGGCGATTGCTCTGACCACGACAGCTGCAAGGTGTGGGTGTGGACCAACTACCACGGCGGGACGTGCTGGTTCAAGAGCCAAGGAACGGAGGTCACCGCGTACTACGGAGCCAAGTCGGGTGCGTTGCCGACCCCGACTTTGTCTCCTCGCTACTCGGAATTGGCCGACAACGTGGATTACTATGGCAACGACATCTCAACCACAAAACAAAAGTTCGCCGAGTCTTGTGGTGAAGACTGCGACATCACCGACGGGTGCCAATTGTTTGTGTGGACCAGCCACGAAGGCGGAACGTGCTGGTTAAAACATTCGCATAGCGGGCCGACGGACGTGTATGGCGTCAAATCGGCTTATCGAGTCCCCACGACCACGGTCACCCCTGCACCTACCACCATGGTCAACCCTGCACCTACCACCAGAGCGGGCAGGTTGAAACATTCGCATAGCAAGCGCGCCAAACCGACTTGTCGACCTACCACCACTGAGACCCCTGCATATTCCACACGCACTCCTGCATCGGCTAGTCGACCTACCACCACTGAGACCCCTGCATATTCCACACGCACTCCTGCATCGGCTAGTCGACCTACCACCACTGAGACCCCTGCATATTCCACGCGCATCCCTGCATCGGCTTGTCGATCTACCACCACTGCGACCCCTGCATATTCCACGCGCACCCCTGCATCGGCTTGTCAACCTACCACCACTGCGACCCCTGCGCCCACCACCACCGTGACGACCCCTGCACCTACCACCACGGTCACTCCTACACCTCCCACCACCGTGACCCCGGCACCTATTACAACAGTGACCCCTGCACCCAAAACCACGGTCACCCCTGCACCTGCCACAATAATGACTCCTGCTCCTAGTACTAC
>NW_009798277.1:719168-720082 GCF_000520075.1 Aphanomyces astaci | reverse complement strand
CCACAAAACAAAAGTTCGCCGAGTCTTGTGGTGAAGACTGCGACATCACCGACGGGTGCCAATTGTTTGTGTGGACCAGCCACGAAGGCGGAACGTGCTGGTTAAAACATTCGCATAGCGGGCCGACGGACGTGTATGGCGTCAAATCGGCTTATCGAGTCCCCACGACCACGGTCACCCCTGCACCTACCACCATGGTCAACCCTGCACCTCCCACCAGAGCGGGCAGGTTGAAACATTCGCATAGCAAGCGCGCCAAACCGACTTGTCGACCTACCACCACTGAGACCCCTGCATATTCCACACGCACTCCTGCATCGGCTAGTCGACCTACCACCACTGAGACCCCTGCATATTCCACACGCACTCCTGCATCGGCTAGTCGACCTACCACCACTGAGACCCCTGCATATTCCACGCGCATCCCTGCATCGGCTTGTCGATCTACCACCACTGCGACCCCTGCATATTCCACGCGCACCCCTGCATCGGCTTGTCAACCTACCACCACTGCGACCCCTGCGCCCACCACCACCGTGACGACCCCTGCACCTACCACCACGGTCACTCCTACACCTCCCACCACCGTGACCCCGGCACCTATTACAACAGTGACCCCTGCACCCAAAACCACGGTCACCCCTGCACCTGCCACAATAATGACTCCTGCTCCTAGTACTACTACGAAGGCGAGTCCTAAACCTACGACTGGCGAATATACTCCTACACCTTCGACTGACAAAGATACTCCTGAACCTTCTACTCCCGACCCCACTACTACTACTCCCGACCCCACTACTACTACTCCCAACCCCACTACTACTACTCCCCACCCCACTACTACTACTCCCGACCCCACTACTACTACTCCCAACCCCACTACTACTACTCCCGACCCCACCACTACTACTCCC
>NW_009798277.1:633740-718671 GCF_000520075.1 Aphanomyces astaci | reverse complement strand
ACCCCACCACTACTACTCCCAACCCCACTACTACTACTCCCACTCCCGACCCCACTACTACTACTCCCAACCCCACCACTACTACTCCCAGCCCCACTACTACTACTCCCAAGCCAGCCCCTGTCGCGTGCCCCCCCCGCGTGCGCAAGCCATGGAACGTTCTGGACAGCGGGGCCAAGCGTTTGTTTCTGTCTGCTTTGGAGGTGTCCATGGACCGGGGGCTGTTTCAGCGGTTCCTGGCCATCCACAACGATATGGTGTCCAACAAGGAAGCGCACAACTCGTGTGTGTTTTGGTTTTGGCACCGCAAGTACATGCTCGCGTTCGAAGACATGCTGCGGGACCTCGGGCCATCGTTTGCGTGTGTGACCCTGACGTACTTTGACTGGGTCGAGGATTATGCCAACTTTAAGGCAAAAAAGTGCTCCAACTTTGGCACGTGTAGCCCCATTCTAAAGGACTTTGGGGGCGCCGTGCACACCAACAGCTCGACGCCCGCGTCGTCTGACCTACTCATATTTGACCACTCGTACCCCGACTTGGTCTGCGCGGACGCTAGCCCCAACAACCACTTTTGCCCCGTGGTCGAGCCCGGCGCCCGGTGCGACCACTGCCTCCCCCGCAATGCCACATCTTGGACCGAGGGATTGCTATCGGAAGAGTGGGATGTGGATATCCTCAAGGGGTACCTCCAGCTAGCGGAACCCACGCCCAGCATCAAGCAAGTGTCGGCGGATATTGAGCTTGGGGCCCACGGTATGCTGCACGCGCTCTTAGGGGGGGTCATGGGTAACCCGTACTCGTCGCCGGCCGACTCGATCTTTTACGCGCACCACACCGCCGTGGACATGCTCCACGCGATCTACCATCATTGCAAAGTTGAGCCGCTGGGATTGGCCGAAGACGGCAAGAAGTCTTTCATCCAGTCGTTTGAAGGATGTACCACTGGCAACGACGAAACCATCACGGCCACGTCCCGCGTCCAGTCTAAGGTCACGGTCCATGGCGTGCAAATCGACGCTGAAGACGACAAACTTGTCGGCAAGTACTTTAAGGACCTGCCATCGCAGTACTGGGAGCTCACGGATACCCGCGACTTTGGCGCGCGCGCGTACTCGTACCAGTTTAACGGACTCCTCGCTCGATTGTACACCAACTGCGGGGCGGCTGAGCCCGTGCCTGGCGCCAGGTCGGCCCATGAAATCGAGCACGTTCTGGTACTATGTTTTGCATATTTGAGAGATGTTTGACGGGAATATTGATGAGATGTGTATGTAGAGGTCGATTGATTCGCCGGCGGACCAGAACCAAGTAGACTTTAACAAGGAGGCGCTGGCCCAAGGCGCGAGCCAAGGCCTGACGCCGACGCAAGTGGAAACTGAACTGAAAAAGATGGCGCTGCTGGTCAAAGCGTTCTGCTTGCCAGGGTCGGTCGTGCCCTACTCGGACGAGTTCAAGGCTGTGTGGAAGATTCGCGGTAACGTTCTTGTGCTTCGTTTACCCGACATTTGGTGTTGACTTTTGTGAATATTGCATGGAAAAAACGTTGTTGGGTATCACACTAATTGAAGTCACACACTAATTTGATGTTGATCATGTCGATGTAGATCGCCGCCCGTCGGTCGTGCTGCTCGAAGACTTGAAGGCGGGTCGTGTGACCATGCAACTCGCCAACTGGCGCGCCTTCCTCGCCACGTACTTTGAATGCACCAAAGTGCCCGCGACCATTGTATAACCTTGCTTCATATTGTAACGTTGTTTTGGATGGCCAAATCCTCCGCATACTATTAATATTTTGCAACGTCTTCTCGCAAATGAGACATTTATAATACCGGTTGCAAATTGCGGAGAGGCCAAAACCATCTCATCAGTTTGCTACGGGTTATCCTGCATAATGTAATGCAACAATTTTACTTTATTTTGCAGTTTTCTTTGTCGGTGGATGCAAGATTGTCGCTCGTCCAAGTGCGCGAAGCAGCTTGCCATTATGATTAAAAATGAGGGCTTATCCGGATGAGAAATACTACAAAAAGGTGGTTGTTTGAGGAGGTTTTGGCAGTCCCCCATTGATCAATGTAGCCAGCCAGTGTACTGTAGCTACAGCACTACGGACAATTAGGATTAATATTGTGCTTTCAACCTAAATTTGGTAGTTTCAGTAGATTCGACGAACGACGTTAAATCTACCTGAAATCGTCGAGACGTCATTTTACTTAACACGTAAACTCACTGTCTCCGATACAATAATATGGAGAAGTTTGGCAATACTTAATGCACCAAAATACACGCACCTGCAATTTGATTGGTCGAAAGATTTTTTTTTTCGAAAATTTGATTGGCTACTTCGGTCCGTCGATTACTGCGTCGATTTTGCTTCGTCGATTCGATTGGCAGCAGCCCCAGTTCATTTTGAAATCGGATTACCAATAACGTAAAGTGTCAATTAATGGCGTATGTGCTAATCAATGACGTATAAAACTAAGCCAATCACTGAGCCCCAAACCAATCACAGAACAGACCTGTGAATATGTATACTTGTAGCCATATTAAAATAGAGTACGTCACCACTCACACCACGGTATAGAGGTATGACAAATATGATGAGCTATTAAGGTAGTGTATCGATTTTCTGGACGATTTCTGATCAACTTCGCTGTCATGTCGAATTTTTATGTTCTACGATTATGGCCTGAATGTATAATTCAAGCAGAATATTATGGTGTCAATGCATCAATCAATATGTTTAGCCAGTCATATTGCAACCTTAATTCTTTATAGCCAATCATACTCATTTGCTCGATGAATTCATCAATCCCCAAAATAAGCAAATTTGACTGAAAAGCACAATCTATCTGTACATTCATACTACTGTGGAGAAGGAATTTCAATTGCATATCCGGATAGACCGTCCGGATACAACTTTCGTAAACGAGGCGATTACAAAAGGCGCGGGCGTGGTCAACGTTCCAGAAGTGCCATTGTTCCACATATTATTCCACATTCGCGCCCATGCCGTCCGTCGTGCCTCCCGATCAAACGCTAGCGGAAGCGTTCAACAAGGTCTCCGGGACTGAGTTTGCTTACATGCTCGTGCCCGTGGTGGCATTGACGTCCGCTTTCTTGCTATTCTTGGTGGGGCTCAATCCAAAGCGCGCGGTGTGCTGGACGCCGTTTTGGCTCGTGCTTTCGGGGGTGATCCACAGCTTCTTGGAGCTGTCGTTCACGTTTTTCCGAGATAACCAGTACTTTGGCAACACCATGGACTTGTACTCGGCGGCAGACTACCGCTATGGCTTCCCCATGGAGGAAGGCACGGCCGCCATGGAAACTATCACGTGTGTACACAGAAAACCTTTTCCTGCGGCCTATATCATGTATCTGACAGAGAGAGTGCTTAGGGCGTTGTTGGACGGACCAATGTGTTTATTGGCAGCGTATGCGTTTGTGACCCAGAAGCCGTACTACCACCCGTTGGTCATGTCTGTACGTGATGTACATATATATATATGTATGCAGTGAGTAGTAGTTCATCATTGTCGCCAGGTGAGCATCATGCAATTGTATGGCTTGACGTGGTTTTGCCTGCATCCGTTGTTCTCGGACGCGTCGCACATGAGTTCCGACCCGGGTTTGTTTTGGATCATCTGCGTCGGATGCAACGCGCCATGGGCGATTTTCCCATCCGTGCTGGTGCACAAGTCGTTTACCGCAATTGTCGAACGATTCACCGAAGCCCCCAAGGCCAAATGCGCTTGATTACATACACACACCCACCAACATACAAATGTCTATTCAAGTAAGTTGGAGTTAGAAATCGTCGTCCAGGACAAATGCATGCTCTTGTGGGGCCGCCGGCGGGGCAACCAACTCGTCGCCGTCATCGTCGTCCAATGTAAACGACAAAGGCGCATGTTCAACCTATCATATTCCGTCACGACATGGCGATAGATCTCAATATGCCATACCTTTGATGGGCGAGCAGCTACCAAAGCAGCGTCGACATGATCGTAGCTGAAAAACTTGCCGTTTTGAAGCACTCGGTGGTTCTACTCGTGCAATCAGCCAACCACATCATTGGGGGCAATAGATAGATGTACCACATCAAGAAGCACATGATGGGGCATTTGCTTCATGGCCATAAACGCCTTGAGGGACTCTTTTACGGCAACCGTGACATGCAAGTGCACAATGCTTCCAAATGGAACCCACTCGTGGCCTTGGACGAGGTCCCATCCCATCACGGCATTGTCCGTGTTGATGAGGACGTATTGAATCGTGGTGGCGGATATGGACGACTGAGTCTTCTTGTAGTGCGTCAGGAGCTTTGCAATCGCCGCGGGGCATCGGACGCACGTCGTGGACCAGAAATCTGCTCCATACATAGTGGTGTCTGTCTGTGAGCCTCACCAAACCTTGTGGATCCGACCAAGTTGGACGCACCGATAACTGTCAACGTGCCCGCAGTGAGAAAGTCGAACAAGTGCATGGTCCGTTGTGTGGGCATGTGCACCACCTCCACATTCGGGTACTGCTTGAGGTGGCAGTCGTCATGCGTAGTGTGCACCACTTGCAATAATGGTGGGGGAAGGGAAAGAGGTGAGCTTGGGGTTGCTTGGAGTCCACCATCCAAGTTGGACAGGTCGTTGCTCGCGGCAAGAACTTGGAGTTTCTACGCAATAAAAAGGGGGGGAGGTTGGAAGTGTCCTCTGAGATTTGAGGCACACACTGACGAACCTTGTCGATAAGGACGTAATTGCGAGTTGGTTCGTCGTTGATTGACAATGATTGCTGCAATAGTGCCAGCGACGTTCTACCATACACGTCAGAAGGGCATGGATGGAAATGCAATATGTCTTCGTACGTTGGGACGTGGTAGTGGTGTAGGGTTTGTTGTGGAAAGTACAACTTCTGTCGATCGATCACGTCGAGTGCTTCGGCCGATGTCGCGCCGACGTGGAGTGCTAATACGTGTGTGGTGTCGAGCGATGACTCTAACAACTTCAACGCATGTTGTTGCACGTCCACCACGGTGGACTTGGAAGGTGCAGTCCAGAGCGCTGAATGGTCATGACGATCATCATCATCACACATATATGGAGTGGGGAAAATGTACCGAGAATGGCAAACGGCTTGTTCATGAGTGCACCCTGCAGCGGGATCACCTTTTGCGTGTATACATCCACGAGATCCACATTTGGAACCTCCTCTTTGCGACTCGAGTTTCTCTTGTTGAGTGTGGCATGTACTTTCTTGTCTTCGACATGCAAGTGGACGTCTGCCGCGGGTGGGAGGCCCATCTCAATCTTCACGGCAGTCATCAAGCTCTCAAGGAAGACTTCGTCATTGCGACAGTACTGCGAGGATGCCTTGATTCGAAGAGTCGCGATGGACGAGTCGTCGTCGAAGGAGTCGAATTCCACGTCCATGATGCCGCCGATGCCTTGAGATTCCGCGCGCTTTTCAAAATGGCGGCAGGAGTGTAGTGTCCTTCCGTAGCCTATGATTGGTCAATTTAGTGGACAGGTGTATCGAGTTATAGAGGTTTCTTGACCTTACCAACATTGTGCGCTGAATCGGTCCAGGTACATAACCGACCTATCCAATGTGCTTGATCGCGCTTTGGACCCCAAAGTCTAATGCACTGCGCAGTGTTATAATTCCATTCCAGCCTCAAACGATGTCATTGTCACTTGAGCTTGCTTCGAGGAAGACGTATACATCTCCCACCACCACGACAGGATATCGTTCCAACGACTACGTCAGCAGTACTGGTATGCTTGCGCAAATGCATTGAAACTACTTGCATCTTGATGGTACAGTCATTTGGTCAGTCATGCGCTTGTGCCGACAGTGTTGAATGCGTGAAGGACACCTATAAGTGTCGCTGTTGAGATTGTGAAGGCACGACCGTTAGATATGCATTATGCAAGGTTCTTGGGGAGTACAAATTAACCGAGGTATCCGAAGATAGAGGTTCGTCTGGGGAGCGACTTTGGGGCCATTCAGTCAGGTTTGCCAAGTGACGTCAATTCGATTCTCCATGTTTGCCCGACGACTGATCAACCCCGCGGCCGTCCGCGCCGCCCAGCGCTCCATGTCCACGAAGGCGTCCTCCATTAACGGCAAGGGACCCTTCAACGTCTTGTACAACACGATCATGCGCAACAACGTCACGTACGTGTCGGCCGTGATCGCGGGGACCCTCGTCTTTGAAGTGGTCTACGGCAACGTGACCAGCAGCATTTGGGAATCCCTCAACTACGGTCGCTTGTACCACCACATCGACTGGTCCCAATTCAAGTCGGACGACGACGAAGAAGAAGAAGAATAAATGCTGCCGCCCATACTAGATGCCGACACAGATCTCCTTCCCCTGTCGACGAGGCGGTTGTTCGTCGTCGTGCTATAGCAGCAGCAGCAACCGTCCGTCGGCCGGATAACGTGTCAACATCGAGGTTGTGTCCATATTTGTTCCTCTTGTCATGACGTAGACGGCTTGTCCATGTCCGCCATGATCATGATCGTTGCGCGTGTTTATGTCGATGATCCATCAAGTTTGGCTTACATCTTGGCATCGGGCAATTGTTATACACGAAGTGTCTTGCAGGCGAAACCAATCCCGATATCGTACCAGGTTCATCGAGTCCTGGAAACCTTTTCACTCGATTGCATGCAGACCGACGTAGACGGCGTCGGAGGGCACCATGATACAGCTACGTGGCGACATGCGTTCGAGTCGTGTGTGTAGAGAACAACATGCCGCCATTGCTAGCTTGAGTTGCATTGTGTTCACGAACTCGTTTGGTTCACATGCGTTGCCTGGTTGTCACATACACACAGCAGGTGGGCGTCTTCGAAGTACTTGCGGTGGCTGTGTCCATCCCTCGGCACACAAGAGCACAAAGGCAGGTCGTCTCTGTAGTTTTCACATTCATGCATGCATACTTCGACCAATTTGATTGTAAAAGCCGCGGGAATATTCCGTCGGCCGTTTCGTCGATTATCCGGACGATATTCGTTGAAGATTGGCACTTTCGAATTGGTTTCGCCATGTACTTGCCAGCATTCAGCTCGTGGGATGATGCCGCCGTGGCATCGTGGGGCATCGTAGGCACCATCTACGTACGTCAAGAAGAGTCGGCCCTTCGCCAAGTCCCGTCCAAGGAACAGATCGCGCTCTTGCGGTCCCAGCGTGTCGTCATAGGTCCATTCACGACGTCCATGTTGGACGAGGCTGTAACTTGGCTCGACCACGGCGCAGTGCACATCGTGCTGCAGACTACGTTCCAGGAACTCGTCGCGGGCATTGCGTCCGACCTGCCGCCCTCTCGCGTGTACTTGTCTGTATCTTTGACGGACAATGAACAGCTGGTCGCATCGACCGCAGCCGCCCTTGGTACACTTTCTAGCGGTGTGTTTCTCTCTGGAGAAGCCATCTCTTCATCGTCGCTTGTGCAGTTCCGAAAGCTCCTGCCCGAGTCCTACCGCGTGTTGCTTACCGATAGCCCCCTCGATCTCTTGGCGACATACCACCATCAGCATATCGACCTAGTCGGGTCGCCGTCTGCGCTCGACGCCGGGCAAGCGTTTGCGCAATGTTTGCGCAGCGACCGCCCCGATGGACTCTTCGCCACCGTCGTGGCCGATCTCTCCGGGGTACCGCATGCCTATGTCCCAAGTCTCTGTCATCTGACAACATACATTTCCATGTAGGTGGCATTGGGGTTGGTGTATTCCAGCATCGAGAGCGTTGTCGCCGCCGTGGCCGAACGCCGTGGCATCTTTTACAGTCGATCGCGGTATTGTCCTTTTACCTAAAAATTTGGACTTTGGGGCTGATTCGCGAAATCGATCTTTGATGAATTGTTTGTACCGGTACTGACTTTTGTATGTAAAAATCGTCCAGTTTCACACTAATTTTAGTCAATCACTAATTCGATGTTGAATTTGATGAATGAGCTGGGTTTTGATTGGTCGATCGATTGTCTGCCCATTTGGTTATTCTGCGTATTCGATCATCCAATTTCGAATCCACTGATGCATGTGTTGTTGTCAGGGGCGGACTGTGGCGCAAAGGAGACTCGTCTGGTCACGTCCAAGAGCTCGTTCGTTTGGACATGGATTGCGACAGCGACGCCATTCGGTGCCTCGTGCTCCAGCATGATGCGACCTCTTCCGCTCCCGACACGGGCGCGTTCTGCCACTTGAACACGCGGACATGCTGGGGCCATGCCTCGGGCATCCGCGAGTTGCAGTCCACCCTTCAAGAGCGCCTCGTTTCGGCGCCGGCGGGGTCGTATACCAAGCGTCTCTTTGACGACCGCACGTTGTTGCGCAACAAGCTGGTCGAAGAAGCGCAGGAACTTGCGGAAGCGGAACACCCGACCCATGTGGCCGAGGAAGCGGCGGACGTGCTGTACTTTGCAATGGTGCGCGCCGTCGCGGCCAACGTCACGTTCCATGACGTGGAAACCCAACTGACGATGCGCGCGAGAAAACTGTCCCGACGACCTGGGAATGCCAAGACGTACCGCATTGAAGCTGCAGCTGCCATCTTGAACGGGGAGTAACCAAACACACTAGAACACGACCTCGATAGATGCAGATAGACGTCGTTTACTGGTTATCGCGATTCCGCAATGCTATTGCCTTGACCTTGCGTTTGTACTCCTCAGGGTCGTTCTTCAGATCTTGGAACGGTTCGCGCTGCGCGGGGTCGGCCATGTTGGGTGAATCCAACAGGTCTTGCACCCCCTTGAGGATTTGCTTGATCGTGACGCTTGGTTTCCAGTCCTTGTCTTCGTTTAAAATGCTCAAACACACCGTACCCGACGGATACACGTTGGGATGGTACAAGGGCGGCACGAACTTGCAAAGGGGTGGCTTGCTCGGGTAGTCTTCCGAGAACCCCAGCGTCATTTTGTAGGTCCCGCCTTCCCAGATCGTGCCCGCTTTGCCTGGAATGCCGGCACTCCACGACATGATGTTCAAACTGCCGTCCTCAGACGCAATAGGGCGAGCCCAGAATCCTGCTGGATGATCGCGGCGCCAATTCTTGCGCTCCTGTCGCAATCGCTGGGCAGCCATAGAGTCTCCCATGTTGATGTTGTTTCGGTCGGAATGGAAATGACCGCAAAACCGAGGAATTCAAAAATCGAATATTAATAAGGCCGATTTGATCTCGTGTCAACAATAATATGACCTAATCACTTGCATTTTGTATTGATCTTCAAATATTCATGATAAAAATAACGTTTATGTTAACAAAGTGTGATTTAAACTTATTCACAGACATGTTTAACTAGCGGATGTCCTAAAACCGGGTGAGCAATTCATTGAAATGACAATCATTTTATTCTCGTTCAATATACAAAAAATATTTATCATACAATTACTTGTATGCATTCATTGAAAAAACAAAAACGACGCATACATTATAATATCTTCGTTTCCGCCGATCAAAATAGGAGGTTTACGCTTAAACAGAGGGTATTTTTTCTGAATGGCTGATTGGACCCGCCAAAATCACATGGGTGGGCCTCAAATGGCGGGAAATGTTTCCGGAACATCCGGATATACGTCCAATGGCATCGCGCCACGTGGAGGCACCACACTACTCGACCGCCATGGTAGTGCATTGGGTAAGACCCACGAGGTCCGTGTAGTTTTGCTTGGTGATGCCCAACGCCTCTATGATCTGCTCCAACCGGACACCAACCGGAGGCACATCATCTTGGTCTTGGTGTAGGCATAACGCTACCATCCCTTCTTCGTACCTCTTGACGAGGCACAGGAGGTGCAGGAGGGCATGTGGCATCAGTTCATGGCATCCACCGCTTAGAGGAGTTGGCGTAGGAGTGTAGCTCGCGTCAAAGCTTTGCTGCAGCACAACAGAGGCCATGGGCTCCATCCACACCACGTCGTCGACGTGGCTAGCCATGGTGGCTTGCAGTGCCAGGGGCAGCTGCGGAACCGCCGCTTGCAGGCTCGGACGCAAAAAGTGGTCCACAAAGCCAAACGTTCGAGTAGGCCCGAGGGTCGATAAAAGAGCGATTTCCATAGGCACCGTCGCCAAATGCAACCGCATTGTGGTCTCGACCACAGCCCACAAATCGCGTTCGTGCGTCATGTTACAGGACGTCACTTTGGCCACCGCGGCGTCCAACACGCCGTTGATCCAGCCCCGGCCGATTAAGCGGCAGTACCACCGCATCATGTCCTCCATCTTGTTATATTCAATCTGTTCATGGGTTCCTTGTCTGGACAAGAGCAAACTCCAGAATCGAGGCATTGTCTGCGATTCCGTCAGGACAAGAGTCACCCCCGCCATCGCAATCAACGTTTCGTGGTGGGTTTCGCATAACGAAAGAAGCGCCATCGCCGCGTGCATGTTGGGCTCCTGTATCACGCCCTTGAACTGTTGGACGATCGCATTGAACTCGGAGGCGTTTTGGACGGTCCGTTGGGCGAGTGCCGCCGCGCGCCCCGCCGCCGTCCGTTCCTGCCACATCCCAAACACCCAAGCCACCACGAGCGCGGTGAAAATGCTTCCCCAAATGCCAGACCGCCCCCCAAACGACTCTTCGCACACGCCCGGCAGCACGAAAAACAACGGGGTGCAGTCAGCCTCTTCAACCCCCCCTTCCACAGATGACGACGACAAAGACATGACATTCGTCATGGTGGTGGTGGTCATGGGTGGCGCAAACTGAATTGAAATCGTTCGCTTCACGACCGGAAACGTGGCCAAAGTTGGTGTCAGCGATTCAATTTTGAGTTTGAGCTTGGTCACGTGGGGGTACCTCACACTGTCGGTGACGACTAGGTCCGTTAACGCATTTTGTACTTGGGTCCACTCGCCTCGAAACGTCACTTGCGCCGAGCTCAGCCACAATCCAGTGAGCTCGTACTCAATCCCAGAGCTATTTGAGTCACGAGCCCAGCACACTTCGCCAAACTTGAGCTGCATGCCGCAATGCGCGGCACGACTGGCATTCCGCAACGGGTCGGACGTAATCGCTACCTTGGCTTCCATGCCGCTCTTCAACGTAACTCGCAGCATCACCTTGGGATGGAGGGGGCGCACCGAATGAAGGCGAAGGGAAAGCGTGACCTTCCCATTGTCCCGGGTCCGCACGTTGTACTGATATGGAGGCGCCACTAGTACGGCAGTTGTCATTGTAGTGGGGGGCAAGTTGGCAATCGGGGGATTCGTTTTTTTCTTGACAGTGGTGTTTGATGCAACCAATGGAGTCGGCCCGGACCCCGATAAGGGGGCAGCGGTCACAAAGAAGTGCACGGTCGCGGCGGCGGTCTTTGTCCCGGCCACCGCATACCCCAAAGTCGCGAACGGCTGGGCAGCTCGCCGTTCGACTAAATACGGATTTCCCCCCGGAATGTTGGTGTTCGAGCGCTTGGCTGGCGGGGTATACACGACACAGCCATCGTTCAAGACCGTGGACGCGACCACCTTTTCCCCTACTCCAGACGAGGCGCATTGCGACAGGGTGCCGAATTCTGGCCACTGCGTGATCACAAGGGGCGGGGACGTGCGGCGATTAAACGTAAATGCTCGCAGAGGGATCGTCATGGACGTGTCTTGCATCATTGTAATGGTTCGCTTGCGGTTGTTGGTGCCCATGTGTGGCAACTCGATCGTCGGCACTTCAATGAGTCGGCTCACGAGGAACACTTTGGACGCAATCGCAAACAAAAACACGTCCATGTCAATGGATGCGTTCGGAAGGGGGTACCGTGCGTGCAGGGGGGTCTTGGACCAGTCGACGGACGCCTGAGGCGTCGGGGGAGGGGGCTTGTTGGCGGCTGCCATGGCGTCTAGCTGGGCATAGATCTCCGTCTTGCGCAGTCGAAGAGCCGCCGAGTCTTTCAATTTGGACAAAGCACTCTTGATCCATCGACCAATGTCGCCAACGTTGTACACCCGGCCTGCATCCCCAAAGGAGATCCCCTTTGGGCTGATTTCGACCACTTTTTTCCCGTTGAACGCCAAAAACAGCCCGTCGAGTTGGGGCAGCGCCATGTACAAATAGTTGCCGAGGTTGTCGAGCATGGTCACTTCTCGGGGCGTCACGGTTGGGCCAGGGGGCGACGGGGGGGCTACGTAGGGGACTTTGCGGGGGACGCGGTGCTTGACACGACGGCCGTTGTTTCCAATATACAGTTTGTAGTTGCCGAAGACTCTGAGGTCGGCGAAGCCGCGAACGCCCTCCATGGAATTGTACGCAATGCATTCCCGAATGGACCCGTCCGCCTCGTAGTACGTCACTTGAAAGATAGTGGTCCAGGCCCCCCGGGTGGGATCGTTCGGGTTGATCGAGATCAAAAAGTGCACGATGGGGGGAGGGGGGTTGTCTCCATTTCGGGGGGACGCGCCAAACGGGATCTGGCATGGTCTGAACCCGCGTTTCTCCATCATCGAGTAGAAATGCTGCTCAAAGCACACTTGGACCGAGTTGTCTGGCTTGAGCACGTAAAAGATGAGCACGAGCAGGTGTCGATCGCTCACTTCGACTCGAAAGCCAGGGTTGCTGCAGTCGTCGTACGGCGACGAGATGGCAAACAAGTTGACGTTCACGTTGGACGCGGCCAGTTTGTACAGCCGAAACACCATCTCAAACGTCACCCCCCGCTTCCCCAGGGCTGGCTCGTAGAACGCGCGAGATTCCACCACATCGGATGATTGCAGCTGTACCATGTCGATCGCGTCCGAGGGGTTCCAGCGGTACCCGACTTGGTCGTCGCCCAAGGGAGCTACCAAGCCTGGAGTCGGAACGAGGGAACCGAACGGGCAGTTGGGGACTTGGGAGTCCAGGCTCGGATGGTCAAATGTGTAGAGGCACATGAGGGCGTCATCCTCGCGGCGCTGCAGGTATGACGTTAGGTCAGCCGCAGCGAGAAGGGACAAGGTCATGAGCCCAAGTGTCCATCGCAGTGCCATTTTATAAAGTGTCTAGGCAAGACGGATGAGGCTGGCGCAGAAGTCAACGCGCCTGAATGAGTTTCTGTCGACACATTTTTACGCTCTCGTTTGAAGAGTTATTACTTTCGCCGATGCAAGTACAACGAGGTGTTGTGTTCGTGGCTAACGTTATTAATATTTGCACAAAAAACTAGATTAACAGTAAATTGTGTTCGATCAGGAATTCACACTATTTACCGTTATTGGACAGTTCGTAGTTGTGTGATTATTTTCAGAACACGACTGGTATCGTACAGTCCCATTGTCGTCCAACATGCCTACTTTGTTCTGCGTGGTGGTCGGGGAGAAGAGTCCGTTCCCCGTCACGATCGATGCCAACGAGTCCATTTCAATGCTCAAGACGAAGGTCAAGGCGGAGAAACCACACACGATCCATTGCGACGCAGACGACCTGCAACTGTACCTGGCGTCCAAGGATAACGGCGGCACGTGGTTGAACAGCGACGGCGCCAAGGCTGTGACACTGGACGACGTGCAGGGCTTCCACATGATAGACCCAGCGGTGTGGATCCAGAACCGTGCGCATTTTGGGCCGAACTTTAAGCCAAGCGATGGGGACATTCATGTCTTGGTGATCGTTCCATGTCTCCGTCGAGAAGTTCGACAGGCGGCATTGAGGGCAACATTGGCCGACCTCGTAAAGAAGAAAAAGCTGCACGAACGCGACGACGATGATGATACATCGTCCTCGTAACCGTGGATATCGGCAGGTCTTGATGCGTGGCTCAAGGACGAGGAGTGAGATGGCGCCACTACTAGCGTAAACCACTATGACGTCGCTACTTTGGTTTATAAGTAGACCACCATACGTAGAGCTAAATAAATAGTACTCGGCAATATCCCAAGATGCTAATGCAAAGACGTTCCCAAAATGCACTTGGAGGTAGATGACCTGACGTGGCAGGCTCTGCGTTATTCATTTTGTGCAATGGCAATGGACATTTGAAACATGTGAGGCTCTCCCCTTGTCATTTCCATATACTGTACCCATGCGCCACAGATGTCATGCATCCGTATTTATGGAATGTAGTTCAGCATGTCGAGGACTCGGAATGGCATTGCAAGGGGGTTACATGCGACGACGTTACACCAACCAACGAACGGCGTCAAGCACATCCAATATTTATGCTCTTAGTCGATTGGGAAGACGAGCACCTAATCTTGCTTCAACAAGAACTCTTCCTTGGTCGTGCCGTGCGCTGTGATGACAAAGATTTCGACCTTGTCGCCCGTGTAGATGTCGCGCTCACCGGCGGTGACAAACGCGTCCTTGATTATCATCTTGGTCTGTTCGATCGTCAGGTCCACGAGGGGGTCGCTTCGGCCCTCGTGGGTCACCAAGTTGTCCAATAGAGGCATCATGAGGTGCCCGCCGCTGCCTTGCGCGCCGCGCGACGTGTTCTTGTGGCTTCCCACCGCATCATATTCATACACGGCACCCTTTCCGTCCTTCGTGATGCCGCACAAGAGGCAGAACGAGTAGTATGGGAAGAACCGGCGTTGGTACAGCGTGTTCATGAGCAGCTGCGCCATGGCTTCAATCGTCGGGGGCTGTTCGTTGTCATGCTGGTACATTTGCGAACGGATACCCAGCACTCCGCGAAGCTGCACCACGTCGTTGAAACTCCCCGGACTCGCCAGCAGCACGTTGGGGGCCACTTCGTGGATCTTGGTCTCGTCGCGGGACAGGATCGAGTACCCCGTGCTCAACCGCGTGTCGCCGGCCACGACCACAAAGTCCTTGCCGGCCACCGCAAGCACCGTGCCTCCGTTGAAATCATATGGCTCGAAGCGATGCTCCTTGGTCTTGTGCTCCATTGGGAGCTCCACGGGGCCCTCTGTCGTGTTCACGTGCGGGAAGGTCATGCTTCGAGTTGGTTGTTCGCTTCTGACCCCAAATATGTGATCCTCCGGTTCTGTATTTCAATTAAATATCGAGCGTTATAAAATCACAGCTGCATATTTTAAATCCATTTCAAATACTTTCTTGAACATGTTTGGTCTAGCATCTCAGACACTCGAAAGTACGGCGAAATCATATCTCAACTCGCGTAGCCCTTAGACAATCGAACTAAACGATCTAGCGTTGCCTATGATGCGCGATTTAGGGCATCTTGTGGCTGTTGTCGTGGGTTTATCCACATGCGAAATCCTACCTGTGGAATGATTTAAAATAATTTTAAACATGGGAAGAATTGATTTGAAACAAAAGATCACAAATCGAATACCAAAGGACCTGTAGAAGGTAGTATATGATCCGGATAGTCGTAATGTCCGGATACTCAACACGCACCACCAATTTCCCATCACGATGAAAGTACTCGAGGCGTCCGAGGGGCCGCTGACCAACTTTGAGGTCATGACGCTGTTAGAGGAGCGGAAGGGCAGCCGCATGGAGCGCAAGACGCAGGCTTCCGTGTTGTACGCGGAGCGCAACTGGATTGACTCCAAAGTGCTCAAGTGTCTCTCCAATTCGCCGGCGAAAACGCTGACCGAAGACAAGATTGCGCATTTTCTGTCCATGGTGGCCGGGTTCGAGCTCACGAATGCAGAGAAGCTTCAGTTCATCAACCACTGCCCCATGGAGCTGGTGGACGTGCACTTGATCATCGAAGATTGTGCCGAGCGGCTCACGGAAGTCCAGGTCGAGGAACTCATGGCGATCACAGCCGAAACCTTGGGCGCCACCGACGACGACGAGGACGTCCAAGTCGTGTAAATTAGACGAGGACGTCGAATGCAGAACCACATAAATTATGCTTCCCAACACACACGACTTAACGTTCCTCGGCTATCTTCAGCTGCTTGTGGCAGTGCCTCGTCCAGCCGCCGTTCGAAGCATGCAGCCTCATAAGGACTACCATCACCAAACGCTGTGAACATCGGAGAATAGCATCGAACAGTCGCCTCCTCGTCGATGCTAGTTTGTTTGGTTTCGCTTACATGAATAGTATTACTATACACAGTACTACTATGAAATAGGTCTAACTATTAATAATAATATCTCACGATTGGACAATTGGACAGGCCCATTATTTACAGTATAAACTGAACGGCCATACTATTTACAGTATAAACTGAACGACCATACTATTTACAGTATAAACTGAACGACCATATCATATACAGTATAAACTGAACGACCATACTGTTTACAGTATAAACTGAACCACGGTGTATATTATTCGGGTTGTTTCGAAGCGGCAATCGCGGCGCGGGTGGCGGGGAACATGCCGACGTACTCCTGGGTCGGCATGAAGCGCACGCTGATCTGGCGCATGTTGAACCAGCGACCATGGAGGCGGTGGGCGGCTTCCCGCGCCGCGGACACCGCGTCAAAGCAAATGTACACGAGCCCGCCGTCCTTGTCCTTTTCCACAAAGCTGTGCACCACCTTGCCGTATCTACACCAGTCATGTCAACGTACTTGACTTCACCGTTCTGTATTTAGCATTGACTACGTAGTACTAGAGAAAAATACATATATTGTGCTTTCGAGTGAAATTTCGTGTTGTGATGTGGTTTCTCGTGGGAAGTTAAATCGATTTGATTGGCTACCTCAGATGAGCTCAAAATTATTAGCCAATCAAAACCATTTAAATGAAATTCAACCAATCAGATCGATTGTGGATCGGTTTCATCGGCGCGATTCGATTGCACCCTCCCCAAATTTGTATCAAATCGACAATACATATATATATATACCACATGCAAACAAACGCAACCAAATCCACGGAGTCTTTTAATCGATAGCAAACAAATGCACACTTTTCATTGGCTATAATTCGCATGCAAGTCATCACATATCCAACCAATCCCCTTTCAAACCTCTTTAAACACCTACTAGTACGTACCTCGAGCACTCGTCCTCGACATCTTGCTGGATCTCGACGTGCCAGTCGGGGTTGCCGCTTCGCCGCTCCTTGAGCAGATCAAACATGTTTTTCACCACAAAGCACACGTTGTCAACGCCTTCAATGTCCCCGCCGGCCAGCGCCGCGGCCCGCTGCGCGACGGATGCCGCGACCGGCGGCGGATTGGTCACCGCCATCAGATTGTTGGTAGGCAGCAGCGTTGGGAGCGTCAAACTGGCGGCGCCCCCGGCCAGCTTGGCCATCAGCGCCGACCGACTCTGCGAGTTCAATGCGTAGCCCCCCGAGCCCTCCTCGTCCTCGAGCTTCCAGTTGCCGCCACCGCCGCCAAAGCCCTTGTTATTGAACGATGACGGACCGTTGTCACGCCTATCACATACATAAAATACACCCATTCATAAGATATCCACGCGTATATAATTGCCATATCATCCTCTTGTCCTGCACCCATCGGATAAGCAAAAATAGACACATGTATATAATATATAACCATGTTTTCAAGGATATAGTGGTCGAAAAGACAGTTTGATATGTGTTGGATCGTGTCGGTAATACTGACCATGACAATTACACCGAAATATATGAATATATATATTGATATATATTCATATATCATTCAAAATCGGATTTTCAATCAATTACACAATGGGATACGTTAATACATGTTTCAAACGGGTATAGGTACGACAAAGACGACGGTAGTAGGTAGGACCATACATACGCATCCCAACTACTACCACGTGGACTGTTGAATCGATAATAAAAATATATATACATGGATCTATTGGCGAGATTCGAAATATATATTTGATATATATATATACATGAGATTCAAAATATATATACATATATAACAGACGTACCCAGCATGACCGTACGCCGAGCCTTCGTGTTCGCGCACGGGACCGACCTTTAAAAAGTTGCCGGCCACTTCGAGCCCGTTGGCTTTGGTGAGCGCCAAGTTGGCTTCGTCTGGCGTGGTAAACTGCACAAAGCCAAAGCCCTTGGACCGGCCAATGTCGTCGCGATTGAGCGCCACCGACACGACGTCTCCAAATGCAGAAAACACGGCTTTGACGTCGTCTTCGTTGATGTTGCCGTGGAGATTGCCCACATACACCCGCGACGCCGCCGACAGCGACAGACCCTACAAACATGACCATGCAATGATAGGTATGACACCAGGAATATATATATTACATGATCCTACTGTATATATATATATATATACAGTACAGGATGATCGTCGGTATGTAGATTTTGGATATTACATATGATCCTACTGTATATATATATATATATATAGTAGGGATTTTGGATATTACATGATCCTACTGTATATATTATATATATATATATATACAGTAGGATCAAATGTAATATCCAAAATCAACACACCGACGATCCCATCGAGTTTGGGAAAAGGACATGGGGCCATATATTCTTGATACAAGCAACAAAAACGATCCAAACAATCAAAGGATCGATATATATATATATATATATATATATATAGTATACTCCTGATACAAGGCAAGCAAAAGTATGATCCGAACATTCAAAGGATATATATATATATTCCTGATATATAAGTCAAATTGAGCAAGATATATATATATATATGATCCACATTGGAATGATCAAGATATATATATAAATATACTCATGATATAAATATACTCTTATTTCAAGACCATAACAAAGCAAACAAGTATTCCAAGGCAGCGTCGCCGACAATATCTGACGGACTCGGGCTCCATGACATGCAACAGTCCCAGGGAGGGATATGAAGGAGGAGGAAAGGACATACCGACGCGCCGCCACTGCCCGCATGCGAGTACCCACTGGCGCTGGCTTTGGTGGTCGGGCCAGACGAGAACACGGCGTCCTTGCGCGCGGCAAAGTTCTTTTCGGCCTCGCTAGCCTTGATCAAGATCGGGAACGACTGGAAGGTCGGGATCTGGCCGTTCACGACGAGCACCTTGGGGATGTCCTCCAAGTTGGAGAACTCGACGTACGCGAACCCCTTGGACTTGTTGGTGAACTTGTCGCGGATCAGCAGCACGTGCTCCAGCTTGGCAAGTGACCCGAAAAACTTTTCCAGGTCGCGCTCCCGCACTTTCTGCGTCAACTGACCGACAAACACGGTGCGGTGGTCCCGCGTGAGCTCCATGAGTTCGCGCTGCTTGGCTTTCTCGATGCGTTCCTGGGACGTGCTTCGCTCGCGAGGTGGTTCTACATGATCAAGTTGATGAGAGAGTTTTTTTCGAAGATGGAGAATGATGGGGTCGCGGGTTGTGGTTTACCGACGGCAGCGACGTCCTTCTTGTCCTTGGACCTGGATCGAGAATTCGACTTGGACCGGCGACGCGACCGACGACTATCACGTGATCGTGAGCGAGACCGTTTGCGTCGACTATCTCTTTCACGTGAACGATCGCGACGATCCCGGTGGTCCCGGCGGTGTTCTCGCGAACGCGAACGGCGGTCGCGGCGGGAAGATTCTTTCGCCCGGCTTGACCGTGAGTCTTCCGCGGGGGCGTCGCCTCCTCCCTATACACGTCCAATGAGCATCATCACTCCATCTCTCCTTCATATCCCTCGTACTTGGGCGGTCTTGATGCCTTGCTCGAGCAGATTGTCGATATCGTCGTCCATGATGATTACCCAAAGGGAATTTACGCCGCGGCAGGGTTTGTGGTGAAGGAATACCCTGTCACATTTAATATCGAATCATTGAATGTGACAGGTCCTCTGGAAAACGCATAGAGGTTGCGCCGCCACCTCTACAAATGCATTTTTTGTATTTGTTTTGAAATCAGTGAATATTGATAAAAATATTCTACTACTGTTATTACTTCAAGTACTAATTTATTTTCAGCTATAATGTTGTTAGAATTTTACCTAGAAGTAATTTAAATATTAATAAAGAATGGATAAATAATAAAATTCGTCTTTTTTATCATCAAAAAAAAGATCATCCGGACAAGAATACCTTGCGATTTGTATGGGGTGCGAATGACATGGAGTTTGTATGCCCTTCGTTGCCAGCCCCATCTTAAGTCACTTGACGACAAGATCGAGGAAATCATGAGTACCAACGACGCCGACCGCCAAATCAAGCAAATGGTGAACTTCATCCTGCAAGAAGCGCAGGAGAAGGCCAACGAGATCCGCATCAAGGTACACACGAGCCCCCTCCTCTTCTCACGTGCGTCATGCCCTGATCCTAATCGTGTCTGTGCGGCGTCGCTTGGTAGACCGAACACGATTTCAACTTGGAGAAGCAAATGTTGGTGCACAATGCCAAGCTCAAGATCCAAGAGGAATACGCCCGCAAGGAAAAGGAGCGTGAAATCAACAAGCGCATGTACGTCTTATAGATGCACCCTTCTGTCAAATCCGCAGCAGTGTTGATCGTGTCCTTCTTGCGTAGCGCGCGTTCGGCGGAAATTGGCGCGTCCCGCCGCAAGAAGATGATTGCCCGTGAAGAACTGCTGCAATCTTTGATCACGGAAGGCAAGGCGCGATGCGCCGAAGCAACCAAGAACGAAGCGTCGTACCGCACGTTGCTCCGTGACTTGGCTGTCCAGGTGAATCCATCTGCCGTTTTATCTCGTCCATCTCCGTCGACCCTTCTCTCATCGCATGAACGCATGCACGAATGTAGGGATTGATCAAGTTGCATGAAACTGAGATCATGATTGTCGTGCGCAACAAGGACGTGAAGTTGGTGGAATCGTTGCTGCCGGAGATCTTGTCCAACTACGCGGCGATCCTCAAGCAAGAGACGGGTTTGGACGTGAGCAAGACCCACTTGACCGTGTGCAAGGAAGAGCGACAGCAGCTCCCCGCGACTGCCGCCGGAGGCCTCAAGCTCGTGGCGCGTCAAGGCAAGATCGTATGCGACAACACGTTAGACACGTACGTAGATCGTTGTGTCTATGGATTGTGCTCATGACGACAAGTGTAGGCGCTTGTTGCAAGTCAACTACGACCAGAAGCCCACGATCCGCCACATTTTGTTCCCTGAAATTAAAAAGTAGATTCGCGGAGAACTCCCCCATCATCATCGGCTGCATCCTGCGTTGTGTCCAATATAACATGACGCTGGATGGTGGACGGACTTCTTCCATAGTGTTGTTGTAAACGATCCCAAAATCTATCGATACCTAGAAACAGCCACACCCCTAGTACACCATGTCGTTTGAGCCACAATTTAGTGCTGATTATACTTACCGGTACACCTGTTTGGGTTTAAAACACCTAAACGACTATATATATATGGGGGAATTATTCGGAAAAAGGGTGCTCGCATTTTCAGTCAGCGTTGAAAGTGAGAGTTTGATTGGCCACTTGATTCGTATTCTACGTTATGATTGGTCGATCGATTGTCTGTCGACTTTTACTCATTCCATTCACAGTCGAAATTTCGAATCGAAGTGACAATAGTGTATTACTTGTACAAGTACTTTAGTACGTAGTACCACATCAAGAAGCCATAATTGTACCGGTTAGTATGAAAATAATAGATTGTACTAGTATACTACTAGTATGTAGTGTCTATAATGAAAAGTTGTACTCTAATAGTATGCTCCCGTATACTTCGAAGTAATAGATTTAAACGTGATCAACTAGGCTCCCGTACGATTTAAAATCGATAGTTTACACTTTATATTGCCTGCTTTGTACATCACTGTGGTCGCATGCAGGACAGCCACAACATTATCGATATATTGCCAAGATGGCACTTATATGTACATGTTAGTTGGTGGAATGAGGTGGGTCAGCACACAGTGCTGCACTTGGCATCTAGCTTGAGCGTGGCGATGGGGTCGGCTCGGGTGGGTCCGATGTTAACAATCGCCAGCGGCACTTTCCACTCGGCCGCGCGTCGGGCGAAGCGGTAGCCTGAAAACACATGCAGAGACGACCCCAGGACCAGCATCGCGTCGCTTTGTTTCACAGCGTCGTAGATCTAATGGAACTTATGAGTCTGCAACCAAAATATAGTATGTTTATATATATATATATATATATATTATAGAGGTACCATGTCGACCTTGGGCGTGGGGACGCTGTCGCCGAAAAACACAATGTTGGGCTTGTACATGGCGTGGCCGCAATATGGACACACGGCCACGTCGAACGCTCGTTCCAATTCCTATGCATATAATCAATAAATCAATATCCTTCATCAATATATATATATATATCTAAAAACAACAAAGATACAGCAACACAACATCGATAGCGTATATATATATAATATAAATGTATATATATTTACATATCAACATAAACGTACAGGTGACAAGAACATGTCGGCGTCGGGCCGCATGCGGTTCTCGTTGGTATGGTCGTTGTTGAATTCGTTTTCGTGTTGGGTGTTGATATATTGAAACACCAAGTCTTGGTAAATGGGGTTTAAATTGGACAAAATGCTCTGGAACGTGTCGCGGTCGATGGGTGGCGCCGCACAGCCGGGCTGCATGCACCGCACTTCCTCGGACGACCCGTGCAACTCGATCACCTATGTATGCATCTCGTCTTTAAAACGATGGTCAACGATATCGCATACATCTCTACTCCCGGCTTTCGTATGCAGTCGGTCGACGTTCTGAGTCACTAGTGTCACATCCCTGTGCATGGTTGTGGTGAGCCCAATGAAACCTGAATAGAATTATTGTACTACCAGAGTCCAGAGTTTTGCCACTGAGACAAGACCCTGTGGTTGGCGTTGGGCTGCACTGCGCGCCATTTATCCCGAGCCATAAAGTTGCGCGCCCAGTACCGTTGACGCGTCTACGTAGCCAAGACTTGTCATGGACAGACTCCTTGGGTGGCATTGTATCTACCGCAGCGCTCGTCATAAAGTCCATGTGCTGGATCGGACGGTGGTTCGCCCGCGCGTACAAGCCAACCCCTTCCGACCGGTAGTCTGGGATCCCACTCTCCGTGGAGATGCCAGCTCCAGTTAGCACCACGACCTTCTTTGACTTGGCCAGCAGTTCCTGGAGAAGTTGAAGTTCCAACGTCCGGGGCTTTCCGTGTGCGGGGACATACGACGATAGCAACCGTCGGCTGCGTCGACACGCGCCTTGCTGCATGCGATGATGGTGGCAACGTTTCAAGTGGCCTCAAAACGCACCTAGTATTCGGTAATCTGCACCATGTTGACGAAACTATTTCGAGTTTACGCACTGATAATCCATTTCAACTGCGAAATCTAGTCGACTTCGTGAACGTTCCGGATAGGATGGCGAAAAGTTCCGGATACCAAAATCAATAACCGTACAAATCGACACGAACGCAAACTTGACATGCCACACCAAACTTGACTAGCCACACTTGTCTACACAACTGTACGAAGAACTGGATGGCTTTGGCACTGCGCCTGACGTATACCGTTCTGCCACGTTTGGCCGTGCATCGATTTTCCCGTGCTGCCGATTCTGTCGAAGATGCCGCCCTCATCGGCCAACTCGCCGCGGTGCTCGCATCAAACTTGCCATTGACCTCCCTCTCGCTGTCAGCTGATGAAATCTCGCTGGTTGTATCTGAAGACGCATTGTTGCCTGTTGCCGCCACGTCGACTGAGGCGGGATGGACAACGTTCAAAGTCGAAGGCCCGCTCGACTTTGCCTTGACTGGCATCTTGTCGTCGCTGACAGCCCCGCTCGCGGCGGCGGCCATTCCTGTGTTTGCCGTTTCCACGTACGACACTGACTACATTTTGGTCAAGTTCGACAAAGCGCAAGGTGCTATTGACGCGTGGCGCACCAGCGGCATAGCTTCCGTGACCACATCCTCGTAATGCAGAAACCTCAGAAAGACGTGCATTGAACTCGACGAAACAACGTGGATGTTGCCATCATAGTATAAATCCTTTCTTGTCGTGCTATCGTTATACGGTCGGTCGTCGCAGGCGCGCCCTAGTAAATATGGACCATGCCGTACCCCAGCGTCCAAAACAAGACGAACGACACGAAATGGCCACCGATGCCGTAGAACAGGAACGAGTACCACTTCATGTTGAAATACGTCTCGACGTCGAACTTCATCTTGGCCAGCAGCGCCACGGACGTGAACACGTATAGCACCACCATGAACACAAACCCATGGAACGCAGTCAGGCCGATCACGCCGGCCATGCTGCCGGCGACCACGCACATGGCTGTCTGCGCGAACTCGACTACACCTTCGTTTTTCTGAACATTCTCCACGGAGAAGAACTCTTGCCCTTCTTGCGGCGCTTCCATGTTGGACTTGCTTCGATGTGGATGAGCTGTGTCCTCAAACGAGACTTGGTGACGATTATCCGGATACCGGATGGTATTATCCGAAATATACCGTTTTATCGGGAAATGTCATCCGGATACCTGGCATTCTCTGAAAGACGTGGATAGCAAGCAACCATGTCGGCCCAAAATGAAGTGAGCCTCATGGACTTGACGTTGGAGCAGCTGAACAACCTCAAGACACAGTTCGAGCAGGAGCTGCAGCAACTAACGTCCTCGTTCACAGGCCTCCGAGAAGCGCAGACCCGTTTCTCCGACTCGAAGGTCGCGCTGCAGTCGCTGCAGCCGGCCAACCTCGGCAAGCGAGTGCTCGTGCCGTTGACAGCGTCGATGTACGTCCCTGGGAAGCTGACCAACGTGGAGACCGTGCTCGTGGACGTCGGCACGGGCTACTTTGTGGAGAAGAACGTGGAGGAAGCCAAGGGGTTCATGGACCGCAAGGTGGCGTTCCTGCAGCAAAACACCGAGTCCCTCAAGGACGTGTTGGAAAACAAGCGCACCAACTTGGAAGCTGTGATCCAAGTCATGCAACTCAAGATGCGATTGGCAGAGCAACAGGGAAAGTAATAGATTTGTGTGTAAATAATATGACCAATTGATTCAGAAAATGGCAGCCCCCAATCCCCCTACTCGAGTTGACAGGATTATGTACCGTATCCAAAGCGCGATTGGGAGCGCATCTGTGACATGGTTCTACAGGTCCAGCAAGAAGATTGTGGCCCCAAAGGCATGCCCAAATCGTACATCGTATATGAGTTCCGACTGTGGCGAAATGCCCACATGGAATACTAATACAGGGATATTGGTTAAAATAGTACTTCAGTAGTTTGTCACATTTGTCCCTAAAGTGGCGCCTCTGTTCCGACAGCAAGTGGGTCGTCACGAGGATGCTGGCATCGACCAACAGTCCAAGACGGGCCTCGGAGTTGATGTTTGAGCTCCCATTCCACGCATGACTGTATGAGGTGGAGCGACCGCCTGGGGTCGTGGCGCTACCAAGCGTCGCTGGATGTGGGGTTGCACGACAACAACTTACTTGGGCCTCAGGTTCGAATTTTGGGGACGAGTTCCACTTGGTCGTGGGCTGAAGAGCCATACAGGCGTAGGGCCGTCAGCTCCTGGTCGCGCTTAGCTGGCGCTGGAGGGTCGACCCACTTGGACTGTTGACTTTGGTGAAGCTATTCCACGGCTTGGCCTCGACCTGGACACGCCGCGGCAGTCTCGCTCGGAGAGGGGGGCACACGCTTGGAGATTACATTTGTGGTACCATTCGAACCGCGGTCGAGGGCTTGGGCGGCGGTGGTAGCAACAACATGACGCAGCATCATATGTATGCGTTGATGAGCAAAGTGATTTTCCATGTGGTCCGTCTGGCCATACTATGTCGACATTGCCCGCTGTCAAGTGATGTACTTGTTGCAGGGCGCCATCACCCGCTCTTGAGAGGATAGTCCTCCTTTGTGCGACGTAGTGTTCTGGCCTACTAGTATCAGCAGCCTACACTACAGTACCCTTCCTTCCTTCGACTAACTTATGCGCTAGGTCCAAAACGCTTGGTGGTGCATATACGAGGTTCATAGTACTGTACCACTGACACACACACTGTGACAAGTTGGACAGCCAGCAAAAGATTGTGGCGTCCTTTGACAGGATTGAAAAAAAACGGAAATCTGAAACGGCTACTATTTTCGTACATGTTGCGCTATGGTCGTCCGCATCAAGGTGCGGGTGTTTACGTTCTCCATCGATCCAACCGTGGAGCACTCGTACTTGGTGGGCAGCGCCGCGGTATCGCTACAGCTACAGACATACTCTTCGCCCATGATGAAGAATGCATGTAGGGTGGCCTGAGTTCTGCCATTGGGATGATCGTCCTCGAAGACGACGAAGACTTGACGTTCGAGTCAGTGCGGCCGCGGATAGAGCTCAAGGAAGAGAATGGCCTGATTCGGTGACGTATTTCTGTATGGGCACCCCCATCTGAGACGGAATGTCCTTAGGCGGAACCCCATGTTCCAGGAAGCGCTGTTTCAAATGACCGAAGCTCGAAACCCGCATCAGTGGCCAATGCACACATTGCAAACGTATTGGCTTGGGTACTACCAGCATGAAGACGACCCGACGCCGACCATCATCCGTGTACCATGCATGTCCACACGTCTTCTTCATTCGTACGCCATATCCATATCGTGATGCCAATTGGGGGTTGTTTAGACCGAAGACACGTCATCCAAGTGTCTCCGTGACGTGCTCGACATGAAGTCGACCAAAGTGACGGCAGATTTGATCGTGATTCCGCAAAGTCAAATCGGACCTGTGTGCTCCCAATGTTGCCAACGGTGTGCCCTCTGCCCCTCTATCCAACCACGTCAAACGACATGACCACCATAATACAAAATACCACGTGAGAAACAACCAAGTGCATATCTTATTCGCATACTTATTAGTATACGGTATACTTACTGTAGACACGAGTTACCCCCCAACAGTGTCGCATGCAGCACCACTATGTACCTACTTGATGAAAACTGTACAACGCAACTTACTGCGTGTCTTCTGCCTTACTGTTAATACGTTTCTTGACGGTAAAGTGTACAAGGCAGTTAGTTGTTGTCTCGGCGAACAGCAGCATACTAGTACTTCGAAGTATGTACTACTAGTACGTACTTGTACAGTTTGTATACAATAATAACGTTACAGCACTGCATAACTCCAAGGTGGCAGGCACTAACTACTGTATTGGTACTGTACAGCAATGCATGGCACCCCCAAATTCGCAACATAGCAGCCATTGCGAGAGGATTCATACAGTAGTATGGTCCTGCTTTGTGGCTTATTAGTCGTTACTAGTCCGAGTCGCTGTCGTCGTTGCCCATCATTTCCCATAGCTTCATGGCCATTTCCGCGGCCCGTGCCCTTCTCTGGTCGTCAGACACGCCTTGCATTTGCGATCGAATTGCTTGTACTTCGTGCAACAAAGTCTCAAACTCTTCGACGCCGTTGTTGTTGTTTGTATTCGCGCTGGGCTGCGCCGAGGATGTTGGGATGGCGGTGCTCGAGACGGATGGGGGAGCGGCATTGGAGGATGGAAGTTCAGGAGGGGAAGGATCCGGCTCGGAAGAAGCGAGGGCGTCGGACGAGATGGCGGCCGAAGCCGCATGGCCGTGCTTCATTTCCATGGACTTCCACATCGTGCACTCCAATGCTTCAACAATGCGCGCCATGCCAGTCGTTCCGTCCTTCGATGCGAGATCGTCACTCGACGAAGCAGCAGGTTCACTCGACGCCAAATCTACTGCCACATGCTCCACGCCACGCTCAAGGCACCAGTCCGTCGCGTTTTCCATGTTGATGGCGATGTTGGACCCGCATGCCACGGCCATGAGAACATCAAACGAATGCTCGCCCATGCCTTCGACTGCGTTCTGGACATGACTCCATGACGACTTGTCGTTTGCATTCCACACGAGGAGACACGCTTCATACGCCGTCCAGTCGCCACTGAACGGCTGAGAGTGCACATGGAATTCCACTGCGGCCGTGTAGTACTTGGTCGAGATCGTCGCTGGATGAGCACGGAATGACGACGCACCCTTGGTCCACGAGATCCCTTTAGAAGCATCGACTTGCCTCACAACGGCCTCGACCAGCCCTTCCTTGCCGACACCTGCCGCGCCGAGGACAAGGACCTGACTCGATGCCGCCATGGATCCCAAATCGAAATTGTCGAAGCTGCGGGCAACGTTAACGTTACTGTAGTGTTTTCCATGCTTTTCATCAAATGTTTAGATTAACTGTAAGTATGATTAATTGTTTTAACGTTATATGAAATTGTGCGTCCCGTTTAGCTCAGTTGGTAGAGCGCAGGACTTTTAATCCTGTGGTCGCGGGTTCGAGCCCCGCAGTGGGAGTCACTTTTTCGTGAATTTTAGTGAAAATTAGGCGCTTTTACTGTGGTTTGTGGTTTTTATTGCGATCAGTGCATCATTTCCCAAACACCAAGCAAACCACGACGATGGTCGCGGCAGTACTATGGACTGGCGGCAAGGACTCTGTCATGGCGATGATGGACGCTATGGACCAAGGCTTCGATGTGCAATACCTAGTGACATTCGCTCCCGAGAATCCGAGTTTCAAAGCGCACCCGCTGCCACTCATGCAACGCCAGGCGGCCGCGGTGGGCAAACCGCACCTGATCAAAACGGTAGTTGCGCCGTACGCCGACAGCTACGAGCAGCACTTCCGAGATCTCCACAACGAGCTGGGTGTTACGTGCATCGTCACAGGCGACATCGACTTCATTGGGTCCTCCACCACCAACTTCGTTCAAGAACGATGCAAAGCCGTCGGCATGACCAGCGTGTTTCCGCTCTGGCAGCGTTCACGAGACGAACTCCTGGCGACACTATTACATCGACAACTATACGTTGTGTTTTCTTGTGTCAAGACGGCCCCGTTCGAGCCCGTGGCAAACTGGCTCGGCCAACCCATCAACGAAACCTCCGTGGCGGCGCTGCGCCTGGTCACACAGGACGACAAGAACATCGACATTTGTGGCGAAAACGGCGAGTACCACACCATGGTGTTGAACGGTCCTTGCTTTCAACACGCAATAGAGTTGCCAGCGTACGACATTGCCACCGTGGACACACTCAGCTACATGCAATTCCCCGCCGACTGGTGTGATGCCCCTTAGTGCATACAACGTGTACAGACGTTACTTAGTACTAGTATATGAATCCACCGCTCCTTTAAAAACTTGCAGTTCATAGATTACTCATTGATGTTGTAGCTGGGACATCTCTCAGCGTACTGTTTACAAAAATTGACTCCCACTGCGGGGCTCGAACCCGCGACCACAGGATTAAAAGTCCTGCGCTCTACCAACTGAGCTAAACGGGATGCTCTGACAGGCTTTCGAACGCAGAAAACTTGTAAGATGACATGATGGTAATTTTGCAAAAACTTCTAGGGCGGGCAATTCAATGGCGGCGATGTTGGAACACCCACACGATCATGTAGAGGACGTTATAATTCACTAAAGCACCGTGCTTGTGACAGTTGCGAGGGGGGGAGCGGAAGAATCCAATGCCATTGTGTCCAAGACGCACCGTATATAAACGCTTGGTGGTGAGGGCCATCGTAACGACAGCGCACAGCGGGCATGATCACACCTTGCGAGGAGAAGGACGTGTTAAAAAAACCGTAAATCTACTGGGGAAGGAGTGCCCCCACGCCATCACTCGTGCCAAACTCGACAGTTTCTGAATCGTCCAAGGTTAAGTAAGGCAAGCAATTGGCCCACGAATTGGTACCGACCCATGACGGGAACCCCAGCCACGACACCGAAAACGATGGCGGATTGAAGCCACATGCCCACGAGGCGCCGTGCGCTTGGCTGCACGCTGGCTGATGGCTTGGACAATTGAACAAACGCCGAAGTCACCTCCATGAACCCCATGGCCCACGCCAATTGTTTGGTGCTAACGTGGCCTTGGATCGCAGCGTCCGTACACAATTGTCATCACTTGACGTACCAATTGACACATCGAGATTTGCACAAGCATGCTCGCTAAGTAACCCAAACTCCAGATTCACCGGACAGATTGATTCTGCCAACTCGACGTTGCTTCTTGGCGGGGATGGGCTACCACGTTCAGTATTGGAGGGGAGCTGGAGTGCGTCCATGCTGACCGACTGCGGAAGTTTTTTGCCCTTGCGCTGTTAAGGGGGTCTCGTATGTGGTCGATTAGGGCTTTGGACGCTGGCCGGGTCGTTCTATGGATTTTTGCGCTCCAACGGTCGAAGCCAATCAAGCCATCTTATTATTGAGGCTGTTTGGCGCCGTCAATTTGTGTGTGTTTGGATTTCCGACCGCGTCGTAGTTTGCATGGCACGTTATTTGGGCCAGGGCAACCCTGAAAATGGCTAGCGCATGCTTCGTCTGGGGCTGAAGATTGTCGTGTCCCGCTCGGCGGCGCTGTGTGTGGCGTGGGGCACGTCCAGCCGTGCCTTGTTCGTGAGCTGTGTACTTTTGGTGTTTATTTTCTTACAGCAGCCATGAATGCTTTGACAAAGGCAGACTTGAACTTGATCGCCAACATCGTCGCATCTCGGGGATTGTACGTACCGTTGAGTTACATGTATATGTTGCGACTGGTTTGCGATAGGGGGCTCAGTGGGTTTTGGTGGGGCAAAACGCTCAAGGCGCTGATTTTACTGAGGGTGCTGTCGCGCGTTCAAGGGGTGGAAACGTTCATGGCAGCCCAAACAAACGCCATAGGTTTGGACCCTGTCGCTAACGAAGGTCACGAAGTAGACGTCGTTGCTGTGAAAGGTTACAGTCGCCCAAGGCAGCGTTGTTGAGTCCTTGCCTTCGTACTGGTCGCTATCGACAGAGACCCCACCATTGTGTGTGCATACTATTGCCAAATACTTGACTAGCCAGAAGTATTCAAAAGCATATAATGCAAAATCATGTTGACAAGTTGTTTGAGGATGCCTATAACAGTAACGTTAGAAGAGATAGTTGCCCATCGCATCAGGACAGTACTAGTACCCTGCCGTCCCTTGGGTTCACGATTGCAATAATCCTGCCGTCGACCACCATACTAGTAGTCACAATGAGAATATAAGTGTGGCCGCGAGATACGAACTAACTCAACTCGGTACTTGACGGTGATTGGGGTGTCAACGAAATCAACTAACGTTTGAAATTCGAAACCGTCAAAATGTTCAACCGGACATCATCCGAATAAACTTGATTTTGAAGTTTTGAAAACGCGAGAGTGCAACATTGACACATTTGACCTCGGCGCGCGCAAGTCCTTCCGCGCACTCTTCCGACTCGCGTGCAATCCACAGAGCCCCGTCTGTATCATTAAACACTCCCAGACCATCAACATGCTGGTACGTACGTCCATGCCAATGCTGTGCATTATCCCCTCGTTTTCACATGTGTGCATACTGCTGCGTAGGACGTCAACCGAAGCCGACTGGACATGCAGGACAAGACAGACTCGTCGACGCCAAGCCTCCTAGAACACATCTTGTGGAACATGGAAAAGTCGGATCCTTGCCTGGTTGTGCCTCCGATCAAGCGACGGCTTGTGTTCACATGCACTGGCAGCGAAATCAAGCGCAAGCTTGTGTTCTCGTCACACAAAACCGTCAAGCCACTTCGACCGACGAAGCGCGAGCTTGAGCGAGAAGCAGCGAAAGTTCTCGAGCAATCCAAGCAAGACGAGTCTGCAACGCCGTACTTTGCCAAACTTGGACGGCGAAAGCGGCAGCTGTCGTTTGACTAGACAGTTTGTTTCAATAGGAGACAATCCCCACACAAAATAAATCCCCATAGAGCATCACCCCCCACCTCCATTGAGCGTTTTTTCATATCATGCCCGAAACTAGATGATGCACAAAGGTTGAACCATGCTTTGCGCGCCAGATCAAACGTTCATGTCCTAGCTTAACAACAACGCTACGTTGCCAACTACGTACAATAAGCACCAGCGCATGGAGTGTGGTAAGGCTAGAGTCTGATGCAATGTGGCCAAGCGTCATAGTAACAAAAGTCCCGTCAAGTCTTGCGAACGCATCTCCTTGCTCACAGATCAACCAGTCTCGCTGGTATGGTATTGATGTTGAGTGTAAGCCATCGACAATACTGTGCCCTCGGGCACAACTTCACTGGGCACACATCCTCGGGCTCTGGTTCGTCCCAATCGCAACCCCTTCCCCAGCCGAATATCCTGACTCTATTCTCCAAGGAGCCCAGCTCCCACCCGCTCAATGGCTCTCGCGATCCAACAATTGGGCCACCCATGGCATGGCGCAGGACCACCTTGGACACCAAGCTTGGCAGCTCATCCGCGCGCTCTCCCTCCGACACCTCTGGAATGACCACTGTGCTGCACATCACGACAACTTGCACGCATCACCCCCGCTAGGGACTTTCCCATATTCCTTCAGGCCCAATTTGAGGCCCTGGCGAGTTACCGCACACGCCGCCGGCACCACCTCTCCGGTGAACTCTACCAAACCCTGATCCTCCAGTGCCGCCGCTTTTTAGCAGCACCGTTCTCTCCACCGCGCGGCCCGACCCCATTGCACATGGAGGGGATGGTCTTCTTTGATGGCGCGGCCCGTTTGGACCGGGCGTGCGGTGGATCAGGGGCCTTGGTTCTGGCCCGAGAATTCCCTCTGCTATGCGACTACGATGCACACTATCTCCCGATGGCTACGACCAACAACCAAGCTGAGTACGATGGCCTGGTCCGTGGTCTAACGTTAGCGCGGACCCAAGGTTACATTCATCTTACCATCTATGGCGACAGCCAACTGTTGGTTCGACAGATGATCGGGGTGTACCGCGTACATCATCCTGGGCTTCGGTCTACGTATCTCCAGGCCCGCTTACTCGCGGCTCAGCTGAAGTGCTCCCGGCGACATAGGCCACGGGAAGGAAATCAGGCGGCAGACTTTTTGTCCAAGCTAGCGCCCATGATCGAGCCTCCTATACCTCCCTGTCCGGACCCCAGTGCAACCCCATCCCCCCCAGCCAAAAGGCCCCACTATTCGATTAACGTTACTTGGATCTCGATCCCGGGTGAAACCCTCTCCCGATCTACCCACCACGCGTAGCTTTGTCTGTATAAGTTCCTGGTAATACACATCATCACATCAAAATCCCTCATGAACAGTCTAATGAAGCGCTCCAATCAATTGTTCAGTGCGCGATTCGGGGCCATCACAAGCACTTGACTGAGACTTCCAAACCGGTTGCTGCACGTTTTTCGCCTTACTGTAGGTCTGGAGAAGCGACCTGAAGTGTGAGCTTTCACTGACTTGGCCATGCCAGCTAAAAGTTACTGTACGTTGGCTACCAATATGTACACACTTTGGCGGTGATTCTTGACGACGTAACTACGATATGCAAGCCACTCGGATGTGACAGTAGTTGGTGGGTTATGAGATGGAGTCAAGTAGCAGTGAGTGAGTACACACACTTAGGCTTGTTATGGCCACCCTAGTTGCATAGTACAGAATGCTTACTACTACTGTTCAACACTACTCCTGTCCTATTCTCTGCCCACGAATGGTTCGCCTCAGCGTGCGAGGGATGCACTGTCATGCTGCTGAGTCGGAAGGGGCGCCCTGTGACTTCTACGAGAGTACTGCGAAGGCATGGCGCGCCTCCAACATGGAGCAATGGCTTCTACAGTACGAAACTGGACGTCGTGGGATTGTCGTGGTTGACACGCATGGTAATATTTCGGCGGCGGGACGGCATAATTATTTGAGTGCCATGTCAAGACCGCGCTGCATTTTAATGGCGTTTGGGTGGCTGGCGTGGATATTATTATCCGGGAAATCTGGAACCACTTTTATCCGAATGTTCAATGTTACATACTTTTGCCAAGGTAAAACCGTCGAGATTCTCGCTGACGACAGAGAAAAACTGGCCTTCTTTTTTCGAGGGCGACGGCACGAAAGATCTGGAATAAAAGTACGCAATTTAATGCACGTGGGAATAAAAGTTTGGCCGCGCTTGGCATTGTATTATGCAATATTATAAATCCTGCCATTGATTTGAATCACGGGATTAAAAAAATGTGATAAAAATATGCACCACTGACTGGGCGAATGTATGGCCATGCGAAAAAATATGGGAGGGGGGTTTAAATGTTTTGAATTCAACCAATCGTAGACGACCTTGGACACCCATTGAACCAATCACAGAGCCAGATTCAACCCGACACTGCTCGGCGAATTCATTCTCCGTTTTCAAACCTAGTGCCAACTGTACATGAGCGGGTCCGTTATGAACGCATGCAGCTGCAAGAAGCGCAAGTGTCCCCGATGCTGCGAGCAGATGCTCGTCCAGAACCTTTTCAAGGTGCTGGTAAAGCTCCCCGAGAAGAGCATTGAGTTTCGATGCGTCCGAGCGCTGCTCAGCGGCAGCTTTACCAACATCAACTTGAACTCGACGTTGGCATCGTGTGGGTACACGGTGAACATTGCCCCCCACAGCTACGCTGCTGGTACTTTTCTTTGTCTGTTCATCGCATTTAGAGTCTCACGGGTGATTTAGGTCGCCGAGACTTTTCGCTGCTTGAAAAGGGCCATGGCTTGCAAAAGAACCCGAACTCGCCCTCTGGCCCCCGTCGCGGCCGCCGTGGCATCTCGAAGGTGTTTCGCCAAGAAATCGCGCGTTACTTCTCGCTCGGGCAAGCGTTGGATGCGAATCAATGCTTGCTGTGGCTGAAGACCAACGTCTTGGACGAATCGTCGTTCCCAACGGAAGAAGAGATCCACCGCGTGCTGACCAACTTGAGTACGTTCGATCATCCACGTCCACTACACTAGGACACCCATATTCATGTGTTTGTTGTTGTAGGTCAACCCAAGATCAAGCGCGCGCCAGGCGAGGGCGAAGGCACGGAGCGCCGTGGCCGCAAGCCCAACCCCTACCGCAGCCAAGTGACGATGTTCTTGCTGAACAACAAGAACGCCAACCCCAACGACTGCTACCAGTGGCTGCTGCAAAACTACGTCAACCCGGACCTCCCCCAGCCCGACCTCAAGCAAATCAAGACGCTGATCAACAACATCAAGTCGAACCCGAACTTTCGATCGCAAGCCATGTACTAACCAACCTTCCTGAATCGTCTTGTCTTTTGCTTGTACGTGTTCCTTGCTTGCGATGTCCTCGCCATGTGTCTCATGTGGTTGTGACTTGTAGAAGTGTCCTCTTATGATCGACTATCGTGTGCGTGCTGCTTGCTGTGTCGCCCGCCCCCCATTGTGCTGTTGGTATATATTGCCCGATTGGACGAAATGGGCGATGCGATGCGAAATAAATATAATATAGTCGACTTTTTTCCGATGTTTTGATATATATTACATATTTATCTGGATATATAGGATATTAAATAAATCGACTTCGCGGCAACAACGATGGCAGTTACTAGTAGTACTACGAACAGTGTACTAGTATTACTAGCGTGGAATGTAGAACATTTCCTTCCTCGCATGTTGGTTGACGCCTTGTTCCATGAATGTAGCGCGTTCGACGTTGTTGAGATCGTCATGATGGGCCCGAAGTACTAGATGGAGAACGCCGACGCCGGATCGAGGCTCGTCCAGGACAGACCTTCCACCATGGCCCCTTCTGCCGCGATCGACACGTAATGCGTGTCGTCCAGCGGAGTAATGCGGAAGTGCCACGCAGGCGCGTGCTGGTTGTCCACGAACAACGTGATCGTGTCGTGTGTGATGTCGAACTCCTGGCGCTGGAGGTCGATCACAATACCCACCCCAAGCGCCTTCGTGTACGCTTCCTTTAAGCTCCAGAGAATGTAGAACCGACGGATCCTCTCCATGTCATTGTACCTCGGAGTGCGGATGTACTTCCATTCGCGAGGACCAAATTGCGCGTCAAAGCAAGCGAAGAAGTCGACCACGGGCTCCCTCGGCAGCTCCACGCGCACCACGTCGATGCCAATGCGTCGGTCCGATTGGCATGCGATGGCACAGATCGCTCCGTGGTGGGACACGTTGTAGTTCCACGTGGGGATCGGACATGCAGGCCATGAAGGCTTGCCCTACGATAGCGCTAAGAGATGTTCGAGATGTATGGGAGGAAGGGTGTGCCCTCGTACGTGGTCGCTACGGACGATGGAAACGGAAGCAAACGGAACGTGGAACGTGTCTGTGACGACTTTGCGTTGGAGCAGGCGACTGCAGAGCGCAAACTTCTGATCTTTTGGGAATCGATACCGCATAACCTACGATGACTCATGACGCACGGTCGCATTCATGCATGTAATGTACCGCTTGTTGCTCGTCCAAAGGGAGACGTTTGAGGAGAGAGTTCCATTCGTCTGGAGATGGGGTCCATGCTTCCACGTTGATGTACCATTGGAGGCCCGACGCCGACACCGCCATGCTGCTGAAGATAGGGCGAATCAAAGTTCAAACCCGCGCAAAATATACTTCGAAATACCACGTGGAAGTACCTATTAACTAATTGACGTATATTTTGACACAAATCGTACACTTTTTATACATTACGTGGCAGATTTGCATATACGAGTCGTCATGAGGAAGTCGAGATTCTTCGGCCCAAGGGGTAGTCCGTACTAGTACCAGTGAGAAGAATGCTTCAATAAGAGTTCCCGAAGGGTGATGCAAAGGAGACAGTATCGCCACAGAACAGTATCTGAGTTGTTCATGCAAAGTTCATTGTGTTCATCATCTCCGTTTGTCGTCGAAACGAAGATGGGACACATTCACACATAACGTTTAGGGACCTTCTACATATTCTACACACTGCTACGCCAGCGAAGATACACCACATGACTCTTATATGGCCCTTGCATTCAAAGAAGAGACGCATGAGTTGTATCTTGAACGGTCGCGACCGTCGTTCAGTGTGTGACGATCTTGCTTCCCAGTGCATTGAACACACACGTGGCGCGGACAAGGACACATTCGCGGCATATCACTATATGTACAGGAAGATGACAGAATCGCTAGCCTGGTTCGACTTTCGAGGGACGGCGACGTGGTGATCGATGTGTGAGACACAAGTTGGTGCAACGCGGGATTTCGACGTCTAACACATCCAAGACGTGGCGTGGAAGGGGGGTTCTTTGTGCTACTTACTTTCCAAGTTATTTTATCGTACTACTAGGTACTACAAGTAGTATGCATGACTAAATCCACGACTGGCTGCTCATGGAGCTGCTGGTGTGGTTTCTGTCGTTACGAGCTATAATTAGGGCCACTTCTTGTCGTTTTCGCCGAAGTCAAATCAACTGTTACTTTGGTCTTGAAGCGTTGTGGCTGGACTAGTACGATATGGGGGACAGTGTCGAGGACTCTGCCGTGAACGACTTTCTGCAGATTTTAGAGGAGCATCGAAAGAATTGCGAAAAGCAAGGCAAGTACGTCGAGGCCGAGATTGCCAAGAACCGCCTGGACGAGCTCAAGGTCCACGAGGAGAACCGGCGCAAGGAAGCGATGCGGTCGCGGCAGATCGCCGAGCGGCTGGGCGTTGAAGAGGCGCACATGCTCGAGTTTCAGCAGTTTAATCTTGTGTGGGACCGCAAAATGGAGGAGTACGAGCGCAACGTGGACGAGTTGGTGGCGTCCATGCGTGATCGCCACCAAGGCGAGTTGCTCGAGTTCCAGCAGAAGCTGCTTGAAAAGCAGACCAAGCCCAAGTTTTCCAAGGAGCTTCTCAATCTGCGCAAGATCGAAGAGCACTTGGCTCGGCAAAAAGAGTACGCCGCCAACACTCGTTCGTGTTGTTGTTGTTGTGAGGGGCACTCATCGTGGTCCTTCGTCTACTAGTTATGCCGAAGCGCACAAGATGAAGCTCAAGTCGGACGCGCTGGAGGCATGGGAGATGGAGAAATGGCGCAACTCCAAGCAGCAAGAGATGTTTCAGCGAGAAATCAAGTTCAAGCAACGACAGCGGCAGGAACTAGAAGCCCTCCAGAAGCGCATCCAGTCGGGCCGCGAAGAGCAAAAGAAGCAGCGGCAACTCGACCTCGAGCGACTGCTGCAGCGCTACCAAAACGTCAAGGCCGAGCTCCAGCAACAGCAGAACCTCGAACGCATTCGTATCGAAAAGTTTTCCCTCACCACGACCCAACGCGTGAGCATGAAGGTGTAAACTCAACAAGCCAATACGACGATGGTGGATGGATAGGAAGAATCTTAGGGACTTTGCCGCCGTGGCAGCAGCTTATATATATAACGTTCGTGTAACACAGATCCCATTGCGTGAAGTCGCATCGATAGATGTTAGTCTCGCCGCACGCTCTTGAACGCCTTCTTGTTCTGGACAAACATGTACGCCAGAGGAACCACGACACCACTGACCATGATCAAGAACCCAACCCAGTACGAACTTGAAAAGTAGCTCACAGCAGCCAGGCCACCGCCGCCAAAAGGTGCTTCTGTCGGGGTATCGTCATCGGCCATGATGTTGGGGGAGTGGAATGTGGAGTGATGGTATGTAGTTTAGAATGCATTGATTTGTATTATATTACACTTTTTAAATGAGTAATAATATGAGTCTGTCTGTCAATTCCACAATAGAATTAAAAGCAATCATTTTATTCTATTATCAGGAATGTCGTTGATTTCATAATTTCCGCACCAAATAAAAAGAACTTGATCATTGTAGGCTTTAGGTATGTAATATAAATCAAAAGCACCTTCCAGTCAAGCAGACATGGCAGGCAAAGTCAGCACCGGCGTCTTGCGCAAGGAATGGAAGAAGTACTTCCTGGCCTTCAATGGCGTGGTCGTTGGCATCCCTCTCGCCACCGGTGGGTACTTTGTGCACAATCTCCGCAACGATGAGCGTTTCCGCGAGCACTTTCACGACAAATACCCCGAGTTGGTGGACGCAATTCACGAGTACATCCCTGTCTTCCCCGAAGCGGCCCCGCGCGACGACATTGGCGAGTCTGATGCTGCCATCTTCAAGCAACCCGTGCATGCTAAGGTGCATCTCAAGTCTGGCAAGTCCATCGTGTTTCATGTCCCGTTCGACTCGTCGATCGCCGACGTCCACAAGCTCGCCCTGACGTCCAACCCCACCGATCAAGTCGTGAAAGTTGACTTTCAAGATGATGACGTGACGGAAGCACCCGCGAAACCAGGTACGCCACATGTCGATATTGGCAACCTCAACCTGACTACTGTGCACGACGAATAGCCGCGACCAAGGTAGCAGCACCAGCGCACGTCGGCGGCGGCCCTGCGTCGACGTGGCCCACGACATACACCCCGCGGAACCAGAGAGCACCTTCCACCAACTCCTCAAGTGCCATCCACAACGAGTTGCGTGCCGTCCGCGCCAAAGAGACGGCGTTGCGAGCGGAGCTGCGCAAGGGCGATCGAGAAATCGACGCTATCAAAGCCGACCTGCGCACGACCGAAGAGCTCAAGGTCCAATTGAAGGCTCAGTTGCCGCACAAACGATTTCTGGGGCTGTTTTAATAGATAACACGTTGTTAGCAACGTAAATGTACCGTGAGTGGCTGCGTTAGTCGTGTACTAGTTAGTATATGTTGAACATGTACAGTTAGCTTGCATCTAATCTGTAGCCCGCAGAGCTGAAGTCAAGTGATGTGTCATGGGCTAGCCCAAGCATATACAAGTGCTAATGGTTACGACTGTGGGAAGAATAGCTTGGTTTTGGGAATGACGGGGGTTGATGTGGTTTACTCGCTCAACGGCCAAGTTGGGACTTCAACATGTCCAATAAGCAGTTGAGTAGCGCTTGATTTGAAAGATAAAACCATTTTTACAGTTTGGAATGTTGTTTATATTGTAAGGTTAGAGGTGTCAAAGCCCATGTTTTCCTTGCAACGTTTGACATTCTCCATGATGTCAACAACGTACTAGTAACAGAAAGTAAGGACCTGTTGTTCCCAGCGAAAACTCGACTCCACCCTTTTTGAACCACGTTGCGGGGCTGCCCCTCACGATAGTCCAATGCCAATTTGCCCACCTCTTAAATCACCATTTCACGAAATGCCCCTTCTGTATGTAGCCCTGACGCTTCCGTTCATGAATGGCTGTCCTCGCCTAAGGCAAATAAAGGGCCCCCAAGCAAACCCAATGCAAACAGCGACTGGTTAGAGACAATCTAGGTGCAGCAACCATTCGTGGGGCCTCGATAGGAGGCTTGTAGAACGAGACAAGGTGTGCATTTGAGGAGCTGAGGAGGGGATATGGATGGGGGTGGGTGGTCCAGAGTGAAAAGTCTCGACTCCGATGACGTGGAAGCCCCCGTTTGCATCTTGCCCATCCAATAGCTCCATTGGTGCCGCCACGTACGCCGATTGACACTCGACACAATGTATTCGAGTTGTCGACTGTCTAGTAACGTTAGTTATTACTACGTAGTATTAATACTAGTAATAGCAACTGCAACTACTCCGGAGTATTATTACATCCTATAGGTGTTGTGTGTGATGTAATTGACAGATCCCCCACCCTTCTTTGGTTTCGTCTGTCGACCGACCCATTGTAACGAATAACGTTAGCCACAGACTAACGTTAAGTACTACATCATTCAGGCGTTACTTTGATATACCGGTATACTGTACTGTTCTCTGGATCATTCGGTGCGAAGCTCCGTCTAACGTCTAACGTGATGTAAAAAACAATCCAATTACTATAGTCATCCAGGGGGTACCTTACACACGTTACTGTCGCTGACTACACACGCCAAGGCTTTTGCTCAACCCCCCCGATGCCCCTCCGGTATCGGGAAATTCAGGCAGCCAAGTGTCAGTCGTGTGTGGAAACTTCTTGCCAGGGTAAAGTTAATGCCAGAGGAGTTGTCCCCCCAACAGGAAGCTTGCAACGAAATCGAACTCTTGTCAAAGCTAGTAATGTAAGTGTACTGCATAGTAACTTCTGCATTCGACAAACCCATAAATCTCGGAGGCAATCCTTGGGACGACGGCAAGATTAGCGCAAGACAAAAAAGCCCGAAGCTGGTTTCTGATGGTGAGCTACAGTCCAACATTAACGTTAGATGAGATCATGACATGCATTCCCTGCACCAAACACGCGACACCATATCGTTATTGGCACCGTTGCATATATATCCTGCGATAAGTTATCATATATACCTGTGAGAACTGATTTCTAGTACTACGTAGTAGTAGTACTAGTGCTACGAAATCGAAAATCTCATCGGCGGCCCGTAAGAGGTCTGAGTAGCACCCAACAACGATTCTGAACGCGAACAAACCCGAAGATTCCCTCGACATTTAACACCAATATGTACAGTACCTTCTTTATTAATAGAGACAAAATAGAAGCGTGCTGACGGGGCAACTTTGTGTGTACTATACCCCCTCTTCTGCATCTTAATTATAAGCCGCACGTGTATTTGTTGCGTGGCTGGCTGCCTTGAGCTCAGGACTTTGCCCTTTGCCGACTTTTTGTCATTCCGACCGGCCCATGGTTTCGCCATGAGATTCCTTCCACCAATGATCAGATGCCAAGTCAATTGTTCATTTTATTTGCGACATGGACCACGTGTGTGACTATGAGTAATTGAAGTAGTACTTTCCTATCGCATACTACAGTACTACTACCGATGACGGAAAATCGCAATTCTCAGATCTTCACCGTACCATAATGCATGGATCCTTCCAAGTACTAGTATGTGGGCCGTTGGTTTTCTGCACTTTGGATATGTTTTGCTAATCTGACACGCTTGTACGTATACCCAGTACGTTTCCTTTGAGTGCGCCGTACTGTAAGTTAGTACTACGTAGTACTCCCTCTGTATATCGAAGTGTGTACACCGGTTGGAAGGCTCCACGCCTTATACATGTTTGATTACAACATCCTTGAATGATGGACGACACGAGAGACAGCAGCCCCTGCCCATTCCCATGCTGAAACAAGCATACTAGTAGACATGAATAATCAACTCAACGATGTCCAAGGTAGCTAGCTAGCTAGCTATATTTGACAAGGTCTAGCGTAAATGGGAATTCCAATTCGTTCGCTGCGATCAAATTGCGTACCTTACAGTAGCTAGCTATCTTGCCAACAAGGCTGGTTCGATGTGACGAGCACGACGACAGTGTGGACTGGTTCAGGCAATCCCACCCACCACGTTTTTCTCCAGAGACGGAAAACCGAAACCAACAGACGCCACGACATTCGCGTGTGTGTGACAGTGTACATAGAGTACATTGCACAGTGTGGAGAATAATTCCCTCATTAAAACAGTCCCACTGTTGGTTTGACCTGAAATCCTGTTATTACATCCGGATACACCTCGTCTTGTAACCTGGAACTCGTTCCTACCCCCGGTGAGTACGTACGATGCTAATACCTGGGGTTAACAGCATCGCTAGTGGTTAGCTATCGCTTACCCATGAGATGCCCTTAACCCCTAGTAAGAGGTGAGGTGGTCTGAACATACAAAGTTCCCTATAAACCTAATTTACACAGTATGTCGGGTCAAAACAACAGTGGAACTGTTTTAATGTGTGAATTGTAGTACACGGTCCTGTAAGAGTAGAGTAACTTACTGTAGTACCCAACTGGTGCAAAGCGTCAAAGTGCTGTTGCGAGTATAATTCCCGTGAGAGAGCAACAGTTCCACTGTTGCTTTCGTAATCAGTTCCGTTCAAACGACCCTACAGTAGCTGGAATACATGTGCTGCTTTGGTGTATACACTGCATTTGATTATGACATACTCCAGTACTAATACTAGTAATAAGAACATGTGAAATGATTGCGTCAGCAACAGTGGAACGGTTGCTCTCAGGGAATCCTTCGTCAATTGTTGAGGCCGCTTCGTACGAGTTCCGTCACTCAAACAGGATGAACGCTGGTTCGTTCTGGACTTTGGCAGGTACAGGAAGGAGGCCATTCGACGTAACATTTGCAACGAATGGACTGCGATCGAAGCCAGCCAAGTACTTTGGCGCGTTCTCGCGCCACGTACTGAACCCCGTCCATGCCAAGAGGGAAGCGGATTTCTCGTCTGAAATCAAAACGAGGTAGTACTACTGTTGAAAGAAGAATCGGATACTGTACTTTCGATTATGGTGATACTGATATGCGCGACAGTTTGCTTGCAAATTCCACTCCCATGGCAACGGATGTTTTGTACACTACGGTCCAACTGAGCTCATGTTGAACTCAACATTCGACCGATCTCAGCGAACGACGGCTGCCACATTGTATTTATTGCCCCTTCACTACATACCTGGTCCTATTAATAGAACGTAGCAGAACTACAAAGTCGGAACCCCTGCCTGGACTTTAACACCAACGGTCGTGATGAATTTTTGATTCGCATTGGAATGAACATTCGTTGAGAACAACAGGACGAGCAGGTTGTGGGTTCAGTTTCCATTCATTGACACGTGTTCGATTCGAAGAATTCGCTTGGAAAAATCAACCAGGTTTTAGCAAATGGTTCTGCTGTGGTCTTCGTGGGTCTGGTTTTGATTGTTGGTATTGATCGATCGCACTTCCTGGCACGTGCACACAAGCCGCCCTGCTGCCGTCTTCCACTGCTTGACAATGACGAGCAACCCAGAAAGTGTTTGTACTTACAGTAGTACTATACAAATGGGATGTACACAACGCTAACAATGATGGTAACGGTGAGGACTTGCAACTCCGACCTTGATTGTCGCACACTGGAGATCTGAATGGATTTGACAGAACAAATGATCTGTTATACTATGCTGAGAGGAGGATAACTTGACATCTAACAAAGCAAGAGGGGGGAAGGGGAAATGTGCTTGTAGGCTTCCCAACAATACCAACACGCCAATGTCCACTATGTACTATATATATATCAATAGTACCACCGTGTAAAGTTAGTTGGTTGCTCCTTCCCCTTTGAACCCCCCTAACCGACTATGTGCAAGGCTATGTAATACCATGGCAAGCATACGTATCAATGTGAAAGCTACTTTCTACATACACACACATCGAAATATATGAGGGAGAAAGCAAACGCTTGGTAAATTAAGGGGGGCGTGACACCAATAAATACGACTACTCGCTACGACGACGACTGCACCAGTGGCTAGCTGCTGTAGCTAGCACTCCTTGTCAAACAGTGCGAGCAGGATTGAAATGTCTTCAGTGCTCCAGGCCAAGCTCATGCCCGGGACCAACTCGATGTCGTTGTCGAGCGAAAGTCGCACGAGGTCTTCGTCAAAGTCGCCCTCGGCTGAGGTGGTGGGGGTCTCCACGTCTGTGAGGGCTGCCATGGTGTCGTACATGTCTTGGTCTTCGAGGTACTCGACGTAGTCGGGCAGGGTCGGACGCTTGGCAGAGTACGGACTGTATCGCATTGCTATTTTCTTGGGGTGGAAGGCAGGGCCTTTGCATGCCAACGTGGTCATGGACGAGCGACTGGTAGTTTTCATCGCAATGGGCCAAATCGAGAAATGATGTGATCCACACGACTTCAGTGGCCAACGGCATAGGTGCCACTGGTAACTTTACGATGCCGCGAGGTGCAACTGTCTACAAACCAGACTGATGCCACTATCGCCACGTGGCTCGTCCCACTGTTGGAGTATCTGGCCACAGATACATCCTTTTTCACAACAACAACCACGTCCGAATAATTCAGGTTCGCGGAAATCAATCGAATTCGCCTTGGGTTTTGACAAGGGTACTTATAGTTGTAGCGTCGAGTGTACTATTAATAGTACTCCTATACTAGTACTACCAGGACTATACTAACTACACCTGTGTACTAGTACTATACACTATTAATAGTAACGCTGCCCATGTTGACGTCTGTAAGGTACTGTAGTACCACGTAGTATATCGAACAACATTCGATCGATCGCAGTCACTCTGCTTGTGCAAAGGCTTACGACTGTAGTACGTACTCCAGAGTACTATTAATACTACTACCGGTGCATGCTTCTACTCAGATGTGTGGCCACCGACAGCTAACCAATCGTACGTACAATCGTAAGGGTAGCTGAGCAAGCTATACATGTGGATGGGTTCACTCTGTACATTCACTCTGGGAGTTGGATTGGATTGGCGGGTAGATTTGGAGGCATGATTGGGGATTGGACTGATTGGAAAGTGGATGCATTCAGAGTATATGAATCTCAGGCAGGGCTACGAAGTTACTAAGCTTACTACCGGGAGTACATACTAGTAGTACCGGTACCTCCAACGAATAATCTGTGGTGGTAACCAAATAGTTCAGCCAATTTATTGCTCGAGAAACGTTAGGACTGTAAAGGTCCACCATTAACATTAGGCACACATATACTTAGTAACGCTATGTATGTATAGTGACGTTTATTCGCGTGTATCAGTTAGCTAAGGAATCTTTTGCGCCTACAGCTATGTAGCGGACTTCGCATACCGGGTACATCGAACGTTTGACGTCTGGGTGCTGGGGGATGGTTGGTTGGGCATGCGGCGACGATCATATATGTATTGACTAAAATAGTTATAGTAGTAGTGTGATATTTGTTGCAAAGTGATTTTACACCGCAAAAACAGGAAAGCATGCAAGTTTGCAAGTTACATGTACTACGTAGTAACTTTATGTTTAGTTCGAAGGTACAGTACTGTACTACTACGGAGTACTAGTACTATTAATAGTAGTTTTAATAAGTGTAGTACTACGTACTAGTACTGTAGTACTTTGTTTTGGAATTCGAGTCGTGGTGTTGGAATGGAAAGTCACTTTGCAACACTGTCACCAAGGCAACCTAAACGGGCGAAATCAGAGTTGGATTTGCAGGAAACGCAGCAATCTACGTGGGGGGATAGGTGGGGGCCAATACCAATACAGTGAAGGCGGATGGATTTACCAGGTAACGTTATGTGTTCCTTTCACGTGTTGTGCAATCTGTGAGGATCACAGACTAATCGGATCATTGGACAGGCCCAATGTGTTACCTATGCAACCATGTTTGCCCTATTAATAGTATGATTCAGCGTGGAAGGACTACCGTATTCGTCAATTGCAGTCAACTCACGACCCCCCCCTTCGAGCAAAGTTTGGGTTGATTCAGAAGCTTGCCTGTGAGGAGGCAGACTCTTGCTGGAAGTGTGGCTGCAGGCATGTGATGCACGTACAGTACATATGTACATGGAGTTCTTCCTCCCTTACACATTTCCTCAAACTTTGACGACTACCGTGTACTATCAGTTTCAGCAGATGCACAGCTCACTCTAACCGATCACATGCACTTGGTAAAAAACTCTATCCGTGTACAGTACTGTAATCGAGTTCTATCAGCTGACCATGGCCACCGTCTATGAATTGTTAAACCCATTTGTGTTAGTTAACCTACTTGTCGCGAATCGTGTTCAATTTCCTATTGATAGGAAGTGGAGCGAGCGTTGATTTTTCCCCATTTTTTGGAATGTCTCTGGAAGTTCGAAATATCGTGCAACTTCGTCGCATCTCTTGGCGTGAATATTTGATGCCCAACATGCAAGTTCCTGTCAATCCCTTCAGCCGCTCGCATGACGACGGGCAAAGATTCGTCCAACTCTCCCCCCCACCTTTCGCTAGCCATCAGATCACTTTCGTATTTGGTGGGTGCACATTGAATATTCTTCTTTACACGTCATCTGGTCGCCAACCGTTCGACATTGAACTTCAATGTCACTCCAGAATGTTGCTTCGTCGCAGGTCCAGCGTGGTACTAGTACGAGATAGTAATACTAAACGGGATTATAGGCAGTAGCGCACCGGTGCGCCGTGTTGCCTCTTCACGACACTTTGATCACCTGTTTTTGTCCACCACCGGCCACCCAATCCACTTTTGCAGGACATTTCATCGAGTGGTTCTGTGAGCTCGCACTGCCATGGCATATACTAGTACTAGTACTAGTATTAGTTATTGCACACATATCGATTGTTGGCTCCGTTAACAACGTACACACCGTGTACGACGACGATGGAAGCGTGGGTGAGAGATTGCATATATGAAGCGGCTTGACGTAACTTCTCGCGCCCCGTCGCGACGATGATCTGAGTGGTGCAACTGTACAGGGTGGACATGTGAGCAACGAGTCGGTTTTACCAAACGATGTTCCTGTACAACCAAGTGACAAATTAATGACGTGTTGAAGGATGGTGCACCAGCATCATGTCTTCCCACACACGACAGCCAAGACCGCAATGGCCGCAACTACTCTGCGATACACACGGATTTCCGAGCTTACCCACACATAGTGTACATCCTTCCGTCAGCAGAGTGCTGGCATCAACACTTGCCATGTGATAGATTCGACGGCCGCATTCTGGTAACGCTGCGAATATTTGGCGGCTGTGCTGTGCAATCATGGGGCAAGGTGCGACCAGCTTGGACTGGGCATACGGTTACAGTAGTTTACGACTTCCTGTTACAGTAACGTAAATTTACTGTGAACCACAACGACCTTTCCACTGCACCGTCGAAAATCTGCAGGAATCCTCCACCGATTGTCAGTGAATGATGTCCACTTCCCTGACTAATACACACACAACTTGAATTTAACAGGTCAAACCTCTTACTAATATATACTATTAATAGTACACCGTAATACGAAGTACTACGTAGTACTAGTATTGGGGGAGGCAATACTGGTAAGGTTATAGGAATAATTCACTTCGAGTAATATGCAGCTCGATTTACCACCTGTAAATGTCGGGGAAATGTTTTCCAGACTGACAGTGTGCACCCTTGGTCTACTATTAGTATCCAAGGAAGGATAATCTACTAGGACGTACTACTGGAGTATTAATAGTAGTAACGTACTTTGAAGTTACTACGTAGTACTGTAGTATTAATACTAGTAGAGGGTGATTTTGCAAATACTACTGTAGTATGTCAATATCCAAGTGAAATTTTAGTACAGTAACGTTATTGCCGATTTTCTTCAAATTTCCCAATTGTCCAAATGGTTCGTTCTACTGAGCACAAACCGTGCTGAGACATCTGATTGGTTATTATCCGCTTCGCCCTTTCCGGTAGAAATCCAAATTGTATTGTAGCCAATCAGCGACAAGTAATTGAGGATTGACCAATGGAGAGATTGCGACCCGGGTCCGGAAATTCATATTGTGCTTTCCGGTAGAACTTGCCAATTGTGAGCCATTTTTGGACCTGGAACCACCCGTAGTAAATGAGTAGCGTGAACTCTCGATGATTAGCCGAAGTTTCGATGATAGGCCGAGCAGGTTAACCCAATAGAAATCCAGATTTCATTTGATTGGATAAAATTGATCACTTCAAAACATAATACCTTCTATTACCTTATGAAGCATTGTTGTTGAAATTAGTCAAATTTGCCTCCAATATACGATACTTGTGTAAACATTTTATTCCTCTATAAATTGGTTTTTGAGCATGCAACATCTCAACTACTAGTACACTGTACTCAATAGTTCACGTTAGTTAGTAGTATTATAACACACACAATACAAACACCAATGTTTGTTTTGATATCGACACGGTGTCCTTGTGATGCTGTAGTTCCACACCAAGAGAGGGCCACAAGAGAGCAAGGGGTCTTGACATAAATACAACGTTACTACTACTGCTTCCTAGTCGAGTTTTCATTCGAATGAAAATTCACCGCTGGTTACATGCGATACAGATCGTGTCGCAGGTGTGCGAGGGCGGTCAAGAGCGTGTGCTACAACACACCCTCATCAAATAAAGAGGAATGGAAAGGAGGGGGCACCTTGAGCGGCGCCGACAATGACAGGTCGAACTCATCTTCGGTCAAGAACGCAATGCTACCGAGCGTATTGAACCCTCGCTTCTCCAGGGACCGACCGAACTCGACCAATTCTGGACTGCGCACGCTCATCCAGTGGATCACTTCGCCTTCTTTGTACACTACACCTCATGAAGGTAAGACTCTTTGTGATGAGGTCGTGACCCGCACACCTGAATTCACGACCTTGGCCTGCTCCTTGGCTGCATCGATGCGCAGTCGGATTTTGTTGGGGCTGCAGCTCAACGGGGCGGCTGCACCTGACGAAGTTGACGCTTCGCGATGGACTTCATCCATGTCCAAGGCAAACGCAGCCGACACGATGCTTGGCATCCTGGTTGTCCTCGGAGCTCTCGGGACGACGAGCTTAAAATATGTCAGATCTGTGAAACGGTTCAAATCGAGTACTATTCTTAGATCGAACATTATAACAGTTATATAATATTGTACATTGAATTTTTCAGATGCGTCGTTTCTTGAAGAATCGATTTTGATTGGCTTGTACTTACGAAACAAAGGTATTTTAGCCAATTAGAAGTTGCTAAATGGTTCAGAGCGAATATAATTGGTTATCGAAAGTCTAGCAGAAGTGACATGACAATCCCCAACTGTTACAGGTGACATTAACGAACGCATGATATCGCCAAGGCACTACAGAGCGAGAAACGAGGATGCGGTAGGAGATATACAGCCTGCATCACCAAGTAACGACGAGTCTGAAACCTAGCTAAGAACCTCACGTGGAATAAAACCTCTACGTTAGATCTTGCATGCATCGAGTGGGCTCGTCCACGCTGCTTAAATGTCGTCAAATTCAAACCCGCAGTCGTCGTCGTCGCCTGCGCCGTCCATGTCCACGCTTGTTTCGTTGATGCGCGCGTTGTCGGGAAGTTCGCCGTACGCTTTTAAACTACGTGCTTCGTCCGCGTTGTACTTGTGGATGATGTCAACCTTGCCATCTTGGTATTCACGCAACGACACCAACACAATGTCCCCGACACCGACCCACACCTTCTTGCGCATTTTACCGCGAATGTGTCCGAGACGAGTCACCCCGTCGTAGCAGTACGCTTCCAAGCGACCGTTCCCCAACATGCGCAGCACTTGGGCGTATTCTACGACGGACGATGGATGAGTCGATGCTTTTTCCCGTAGGGAGATGGAGCATACACATACCTTGGCCATCTTCCTTGAACTCCAACTCACGCTTGTTCTCTTCAACGTCGCCCTTCCCTCGGCGACGGTTCTTGCCGCCCTTGCCCTTGGCCTTGTTTGCCGAAGACATCCTGCTTTCAAATGATTTCCCGACCACCAATTGGCCTCTTTTCTATTTTCAACCCTCCACGGTGATTGGTCGAAATGAAATGACCTGGCATACAAACACCAAGACACAATAAAACAAACGACAACGACCAACACTCAGAATACCTTTGTTTGTTTAATGAATAAAACGCACATCGCGTTGACGTTTAAGTACTTGGAATGGAATTTACATTGTTAAACGCACGGTTAAGTACTCGGAATGGAATTTTCAGGCACAGAATAAATAAGGACTGTAATGCAGGTGCAAAGTGTACATTTGGCTACAGTACCAAGCTTGGCTACACCACGTAACGCAGCCAGCGCGTACGATATCATATATACCATGACGAACGATTAACCAACAGCTCCATGGACACTTGAGTCACGTGACTTTAAGCCTACACGAGTAGGTAGGTACATGTAAATTTAGTTGACAAGGGGGTATGAATAAATAGTTAGTCAAGCGTTAGTTGTTTACTGGGTTGTTTGGTTTGGGAGGGTGCCAATAATGCCTCCCGGAGCAAGTACTTGAGTACGTGCCACGTCATTTTTACGGCGTCCATGCCCGTGGATTGCTACATACAGTAGTATATAGGTGAAACTCAACTTGGGGACGTTTTGAGGCTAAATATAGCCCCACCGCGTCGATTCTGCCAGCCACCAGCCGCATCCGCATCAGCGTCCGTCGCTGAGCCTTGACCATGGGCATCGTCTACGTGTACTCGGAGGACCACTGCGGGTCGTCGACGTGTCTGTTGCTTGATGTGTGGTTCGTGGTGGGCGTGGTGGTGGCGTTAATTGTCGGGTCCTTACTCGTCATGTTCGTGCGGCGAGGCAACATGCTGCGACGGAGGCACAAAGTTGAGATGGACTTGACGAACCGCAACAACGAAAGCATGATTCGGAAGGATGTGGACCAGGCGCAGATCCAAAGTCGCAAGAACACAGACAAATCGGGCTATCAGTTTCTCGAGGCACGGAATGGCATTGCCAGCTTTCTCGGCAAAACCAAGCGGAAAACCACGTACATCGCGTCATATTTTCGTGTCTACTGAATGATGGACAACGAGAACACATATACATACATGGGGCTTTAGGGCCAAAGAACTGCGGGCAGAAGATATGTTTCAGAAGCCCACGTACGAAGAAAGAGCCGTGATGGCCGTCGCTCCGTCCGATATGCGTGTCAAGCAAGAAGAAGACAAGCTTCGCAAACTCACGTCGATGCGCCGGTACGACGATATTGTGCACCGTGATTGAGAGGGGTAAGTTTTATTGTGTGTGGTTAGGGTGAGCATGACGGCTCAGTCCAACGTGAGCTTCAAAGTCGCCGATAACGTGTTTGCGTCCGTGTATGAAGTCAAGTTGCCCGAGGTGCATTTGGTCAAGCAACTGGCCATCGGGCCGTTCTCAGAAGTGTACGCCGGCGTGTGGCGCGGCACCAAAGTACGTTGGTCTCGCACTGTTGACTTTGCATACAAATTTCAAGTCAACACTATTAAAATTTGTGTTGCATTCTGGTGTAGGTCGGCGTCAAGCTCCTCATGCCCAAGGAAACGTATCAGGAAGGTGTGGAAGAAGCTGTCAAGAACTTTCGACGGGAAATTTGGGTCATGAGTCGGCTGGACCACCCGAATGTCCTCCAACTCATTGGCGCGAGTTTAACCTCGAGTTGTTATGTGTTGATTATGGAATACATGACTAACGGTACAATTGTCATATCTTTAAATATTCACTATATATGTCATCTTTATATATTTACTATATATGCCATCTTTAAATATTCACTATATATGTCATCTTATAAATATTCACTATATTTTTTTAATATTATATTCATTGTATAACTATATACCATATATATATCAATATTTCGGGTGTAGGGTCGCTGTACGAATATTTGCGCGACACAAAGAACATCCTGCCGTTGCAATTGATTCTCCATTGTGCCCAAGATATTGTGCGTGGCATGCTCCACGTCCACGAGCACGACATCTTACAAGTAGGCAGCACATCCTTGTCCTTCTCGTCGTCGTCGTCTACTTAATCGTTTGTTAAACTATTAATAGCGAGATTTAAAGACCAAGAACTTGCTCGTGTCCGACCACTTGGTCGTCAAGGTATCCGATTTTGGCCTCTCTCGATACAAGGACAAAATGTACGGCGAGTACACGTTTGTAGGCACCCCCTTTTGGTACGCCAATCATAATACGTACGCCCAACGACGTTTTTATTCGTATATTATTTTTTAAAAATGACACGGGTTTGCATTCGTATTTATCATGCGATTCTTTCAAGGGCGGCGCCCGAAGTCATCCGGCACGACAATTACACCGAAAAAGCTGATGTATACAGGTACACAACTCATTGCACTTGTTGGAGTGACTACACAAAACACGGCGGTAGCTTTGGGGTCGTGCTGTGGGAACTCATCGAACGCACGGACCCTTATACAGGCATGAACCCCCTGCAAGTGCCCTTGCTGGTGTGCCAGGAAGGACTGCGGCCGTCGAATTTTAAGAACCCCGCGCCCGACAATTACGTTGCGCTCATGCATGAGTGCTGGGACGGGGACATGGACAAGAGGCCGAGTTTTGCACATATTTACCAGCGATTACACGGCATTTCCGTGCAGTACCAGCAACAGACGGACCTCGTCGTACGTATCCGTGGTTTTGGGGATACCCTATCGTGGTTTTATCGTCCGTGATTCCTGTATTTCGACACGGAGGTTTTCAATGGCGTAATATATATATATATATATTTATTTGTATTTAACCTTCAACCTCGTTGTGCTATTTTTCAACTGTTTACAAAAGATGCAGTATATGTATGATTGATTTGGTACGAATTTCCAGACCCCTCCCATTGGTCACCATCTGAAAGTCCTCTTTGCTGATTGGCTACATTATTTTGTGCTTTCTGCAGAGTAATCGGGAAAACCAATGAACTTTCGCGGCGAGGTTTGGAACGAATTGGGAATTTCATATTGCTCAAATTTGGACTTTTGTGCTGATTCTCCAAATTTATCGATCGATTGATTCATTTGTACGTAAAAATCGTGGTCCTGTGTCACAGTAATTTCATTCACACACTCTCATTTGATGTTGAAGTGGTCGAAGGGTGAATTTGATTGATTGGCTACTTGATCAGTGTGCTGGGTTTGGATTGGTCGTAGTATATCGATTGTCTGTCGATGTATTTGGTTCATCTGCTCATGATTCGATTGAGCAGCAGAAGAACTCCACAGCAATTTCGAATCGACAATAATAGTATTCATGGTGTTTGCAGGCGGCGCCACTGGCCACGGAGAAGCTGAGCGACCTGGCGGCACACGTCAACCACGCGAGGCGGAGGGCGAGTGTGGTGGGAAAGCACGACTTCGAGTGCTCTCACGAGGCCATGATCAAGAAGATTCCCATCAAGCAGAGCCGATCCAAGACTGGCAGCACCCTTGTCACCACCGAGCAGATCAAGACGCTGCGGAAAACGTACCTACGGGGCAAGCGGTAGAAACAACCACACTAATTATAGGCACAATAGACACTCACTCTCTTCACCACCACGGGGACGTGAACCAACTGATGGCCGTTCGATTCAAACAAATATTCAAGTGTACTATCGTTGAGTTTTGGGATTATAATTGCTATAATAGTTACGTTATTAGCATAATCAGGCACACAAAACACTTACTTTGAAGTCTTACCGGTATTAATACTAGTATACGTGTATGTGTTAACGGTAGTTAAAGGTCGTTCGTTCTACTAGTATGATAACGTTATTCCCACAAGTTACTTTCGCTTGTGATTATTATTGTGCTTTTCGCCCAAATTGGCAAGTTTGGGGGATTGTTGAAATCGCCAACAAATCGATCAAAGCAGTATGATTGGCTATAAAGAATCGAGATAGCAATATGATTCGCTATAAAGAATATGCAGTCACAAAAGGTACCCCTTGATTTTTTTTAGTTTCCCCATGCTATTACAGTATTAATAATAGTAATGTCAGCCCAATGATGCTGTGCTTGAATGAGCAACGACGATGTCGAGGCTATTGACTCCGTTGTAGAAAGCATTGCATTTGCAAAACGACGTATAAGACGAAGGACGGTGGCATAATGCTGCATGTGTGATTTTGTTAACTAAGGGATCTTCTTTTCGACGACGGCGGCGCCGGACGGGTCTGTGGCAAACATTTCAATGTGCTGCACCTTGGGCAAGCCCCACGACGTGGTGGACGTGACAAACACGCGGTTCAACTTGCATCCGGGAACACCGTTGATGTCAGTGTGCGCAACAGGCTTGCCGTCCACGACATGGAGCTCAATCACCTTGTCCGGCAGGGACGCCAAGATGACCTTGTACGAACCGGCCTTGCCTTCCCAGGGGGTCACGGCAACTCCGTACGCCGTGTTGCGTTCAATCATGTTGAGGCCTTCGCGGCCCACGGGGTTGTTTTCAAACATGATCCAGTCCACAGTCAACGGGTCCTTGGCGTCAATCACTCCGTCGACGTGGTTCGCGGCGTAACTCACGACGTTCTTGTTCTTGTTGCGGTGGATGACGAACACAAGGTTGGGCTCGTGCGTAGCGCGGACATGCTCCACGGGGTCGTGCTCTACCTTTGCGTAGTCGGCCATGTTCTTGGAGTTGTCGTGGGAAGGAAGCGTCCAAATGGAAAATGACAACGTCGGACCAGTGTGCGGCGAATCCGGATAAGCCTCCGGATATCGTGGCGTTTCAACTCCCTTCAGTATAGAAATGCCAACGGGATGCTGAATATAGCTCGATCTTTTACCGTAAATCGCGATACGTTATACCTTATCGGGTTAAAGGCCTAAATACCACCCGTAGAACTTTAGGAAGGAGCGTTCTTTTCACGTTACAGTCCAACTGTAAGGTTAACGCAATTCACGGCGCTCCATCCGAAGTCGTGCAGTACAACAGTACACCAAGCTCGACGTTATAGAACGCAAACGATGAGTTTTGATTGAGGGCGACATGGTTTTGGTCTACATGAGTTTAATTTCCCCGACATACTACTTGTAATGTTTACTCTTATGAATGCCACGATCGATCGATATACGGTGAGTTGGTTGCGTACATTGTAGTGCGTGCGGACTGAATCGAATTGCCTAATGTTAGTAAGCGTGTTACTACTAGGACATACTAGTACTGCAGTTAGTACACACATGTATATAATATACATACTATTAATAGTGCAATAGGCACTTCAGAAGCGAGCCACGTTGGGTATTCTTTTCTTGCCATGGTTGCCACGTGGATCGCATGACCAAATACCCGGTGGATGTCGCCCAAACAACAGGTTTTTTAATTTTAACCACGTTGAAGTTTGAGTTTACAATCACTCCATCTTGCTCTCCTTCATCTTGCTTTGCCAAAATCAAGGCGCCAACCCGGGCACTTCGTTTGCAGGTCTAATATGTAATGCATCGATTGGCCTTATAGTGAGTCCATGAGTTCACGCAGCTTGAAGAGGTACAGCCGACCCCCAAGTACCGACGTTTACTCGAAAATAGTATGCTCACACTTCGTTGACCCAACGTTGCGATGTCCGGATAACCATCCGCTGATTGATGTTATCCGGATAATCAACCCTAAAATGTTCCTTCAGCCGCGCCGTGCCGCAACCGAGTTCAACGGGTATGCGGTAGGTCATGAAGGGTATGCGTGGAGGCTCATAGGACATTGGTATGGCAGGTGGAGTTCAGTCCATTCCATGAACACTGGGTAGCAGTGGGCACGGCTCAGTACTTTGGGATCATTGGCAATGGCCAAACGGTGGTGATGGAACTGCTGCCCGACGGGTCGCTCGCTACGGTACCCACAAGCATGCACGCACGACGACGTCGTGGTTCCTCATCAATTGACGTGACAGATGCGCTCGTTTGACACCCAAGATGGCGTGTACGACGTTGCGTGGAGCGAGACCCACCCGAACCAACTCGTGGCTGCGTGCGCGAACGGCCACCTCAAGCTGTTCGATGTGACGACTAGCGACAACTTTCCGATCCAGTCCTTTGCCGAACACACGAACGAAGTGAGCGGCGTGAACTGGGGGCTCGTGGACCGGACGTCGTTCGTGTCGGCGTCGTGGGACCACACGATCAAGCTGTGGCACCCCCAGCACCCCGCATCCATGCAAACATTGCGCGGACACACTGGACCCGTACGACACAACCATCCTCCTCTCCTTTGCTACCATCCTCTCCGATACCATAGTGTTGTCATATCTTGTTGCTTATCGTTAATGTAGTACTACAGACTCTACCTACCATTGATTGTGAACGATCGAAACGTAAGTGCATATAGGTGTACAACGCGGTGTGGTCGGCTGTCGAGGCGTCCCACGTCGCATCGTGTTCTGGCGACGGCTCCGTGCGCCTCTGGGACTTAAAAACCCCCGGTCGGCCAGTATGCGACATCGCTGCCCACGCCCACGAAGTGACAGCGTTGGACTGGAACAAGTACAACCCCACGCAAGTCGTGTCAGGATCTGTGGACACCTCGTTGAAAGTGTGGGTACGTACGTGGCACGCTCCCGTGCAAGCATGCCTTGTATGGATGGATATAGTAGATTGTCCTTGTATCCCAACTCCATCGATCGATCGATTGCAACGCTGACTGAATGTTGTAAAAATTGACCAGTTTCGTACGAATATAAGTCACACGCTATTGTGAATTCGCTACAAACTTCGAAAAAATTTCGCATGGTTTGCAGAATCAATATTGAATCACGCTGGAGTTGTGATTGGTTGAATATACTTGTCCTTTCGAGCCAATCAAATCCACTCAAAAATGGATTTGTAGCCAATAGTGTCGATTCGAGATGATTCGATTCGACGGGGTCTCGAAATTCGTATCGAATATACCACAATACTTTGATGTTGAATGGTTGAAGCGAGGACTGGATTTGATTGGCCACTTGCATTCGCATGTCGAGTTTGAATGGAAACTCTATAATGACCACCCGTAGTACTTTTTTAACTTTTGTTTGACGGTATTATTTAGTTTTTCAAATTGCAGTAAAACATGTAATTGTTATAAAAGCTCATAATTTATTAAATTATGGAATAAAACATAATACTTCAATTTTATATGTGGATTTTGATTGGTTGTACGTATATCGATTGTCTGTCGATTTATTATTTGGTTATTCTGCTCATTCGATTGAACACTCCACTTCAATTTCGAATCGACTTGACGATATCTATTCCTCGAAGCTCTCCAATATATATATATCAATTTAAATATATATCAACATAAATATGTATATATTTGTGAATTTATCCCCCCGAATTCGACTTATATATATATAAATATAAATATATATCAACATATATATGTATATATATATATATACATCTATCCCCCCGAATTCGACTTGTGGACATATATGACGGACGTCGTAAATAGTCTTCCAACTCTTGTTCCACTGTCTGTTTTTGGTGTTGTTAGTATATTACCCATTTCAACGACAAACAACTAACGATGAGTATCAACTAACAACTAGGACATTCGAAACCCGTCGGTGGAAGTGCGGCAGCTGCGCGGCCATCAGCACGCTGTCCGCCGTGTGAAATGCTGTCCCCATGACGAGTATGTCGTGGCTTCCACGTCATTCGACATGTCCGTGCGACTGTGGAACGTCCGCGCCGTGCATCCCCACTTGGTACGTAGAATAGTTAGTCCCTCCGTTTAAGGACCTCGCTTGACATGTGGAGCGCTCATAACTTTCTGACAGCAATGTGCTGCCGCCCACCATTCCGAGTTTGTGCTAGGGCTGGACTTTAGTTTGTTTGTGCCAGGTACGATGTCGACATGTAGTAATAGTAGTAGTAGTAGTTAACGCTGATTTAGGACTGGTAGCGTCGTGCTCGTGGGACCGCAGCGTCGTAATGTGGAACTACACGGGAGGCCCTCCCCCATCAACCCCCCGACAAGTCAAAGGATAAAACCCCCCAACGAACTCCACAGCGTTGGTTAGTTGATTCGTTTGAAATAGCCTCGAGTAACGGCACCACCAATACTACTACTACTACTACTACTAGTAGTACCCTCTGGTATAAAAACCGGATCGCGATACAAAGCAGCGATAATAGCATATGACAACCTATGCAACGAACGATACCAGTTGAAGATGTATTGATTAATCCCTTACTCCAACGACATGTGGACATGAGAACCACTAACTACTACTACGTACTAGTAGTACTAGTACTAGTATTGTCATTTTACCCAAAGTTTGGACTTTTGGGCTGGTTCGCCAACTCTATCAATCGATTCTTTGCACTGACTTTTATGCTTAAAAATCGTCCAGTGTCACATTAAATTAAGTCACACACTAATTCAATGTTGAATTCGTGGAAGAGTGGATTTGATTGGCTACTTGATCAGTGACCTGGGTTTTGATTGGTCATATATCAATTGTCTGCCGATTTGGTGCTGCTCATTCGATTGAGCGACTAATTTCGAATCGACTTGACAATAATACACTGCTGTATACAACACATTCCAAAACAACAAGAACGTTGCTTAGCTTGACATATTCCTCTCGTGCTAGTAACCTAAACGTGTGTGATAAAGTATTTTTCCTCTTAATAGTATGTCGACGAAATGTGGTGCAAAAAACTAGAGCTTCTGGGGCTCGGTCGGGTCGAAATGAAACATGTCGGCGCAGGCTGCCCACAACTTGTCCAAGTCGGCGTCCGTGTAGCCCGTGCCACTCAGCGGCATTTCCGTCGCGACTGGTTCACGATCCAAGTAAAACAACCCCGACGAGGCGCCGCCTTGGTCCGACACACACAGCCATGTGGCCGTGTCCGCGGCCTGGTGCGCGTCGCGCATGAGGTGGCGGTGGCGCTTCGTAAAACCTTCCAGAGCCTGCTCCGTGCCGCTCGTAATGGCCCACCCGGGGTTCATCGCGTGGAATGCCACGCGGGTCGACGCCAGCGGGAACCGCCTCACAAACTGGCGCGTAAGGGCGACTTGGCACTTTTTAGCTTGGCCGTATGCCATCGTGCCGTCATATTTGCGCGATGTGTAGGCGGGCCCGACCCCGCGGACGTCGTCCGTGTCGAGCGAGACCAGGAACTGTCCCCCGCTTGACATGTTGACCACCCGGCCGACGTCCGGCGCCGCTTGAAGAAGCGGCAACAGCCGCGACGTGAGCAAGTACGTACCCAGCAACGCCACCGCGCGACTGCTCTCAATGTTGTCCTCCGTGATCACTTGCTTGTCCATGAGCATGCCAGCGTTGTTTACCAACCCGTGCAGCACGCTAGTTTGGGACGCAAACGAGTCGGCAAACCGGTGCACTTCCGACATCTTGCTCAGGTCGGCGATGTGCAGGTGGACGTGGTCGGCGGACGGCGCGAGCTTGGCCACGTCCTGCTTGGCTGCTTCGCCACGGTCCGGGTTGCGACAGACCATATGCACGTGCGCCCCCGTGGCGGCAAGCTGTTCCGCGACCGCCTTCCCGATCCCGCTGTTTGCGCCGGTTACGATAAAGTGATGGCTCGACAGGTCCTTTGTCGGTGCGGCGCTCGAGTGTTTGGCCAGCATCTGCTCATATCCACGGACGCCGTACCGCGACCGGCCTTGGAAGTACCATTGGACGGAGGCCAGGATCGAGTACGCCATGGCCAAAGCGAGTTGAAGTGTGACAACTCCATGATCGTTTCTTTTACATTAACGACGGTTGGAAGGCCGGAGAAGTCTATATGAGAGTGAATGTAACGACCTGCATTCAGCGATGACCTTTCGTCGCCAAGATCGTCACATTGCATGCAAAACTTCGCGTTGAGCACAGCAATGTGTACTCTGGAGTAGTACTGCTAAAGTCAAGTCAGGCCGGCACTATGCCGAGGTTTGGACATGCATATCGATACCATCCAACCCCACCATTGGAAATGCAATGGTAAATTCCACACTACGTTTCAAGTACGAATCGCAGTCCCTGACATCACTCACAGTGGCCTTGCAACTTTACGCTAAAGTGTATAAATCCTGTCAGATATCGTCGAAGACGTCAAAAGTACAAGGCGTTGGTTGTGGACTCTTGTCAACAACACAAATTGGCACATTTCGAGTGCAATAATTCCAACTTTTCAGTAACGTTGAAGGAAGAAATCCACTCTCAAAACAAACCTGTGAAAATGTTGAAGTGTTTACTACTCCGAGTATAATAGTAACGTTAACCCTATCGGACGAAAGTGATTTCAAAGCAAGTGTCGATGGATTCAGTAGTCTCACTCGACCATCGCAATACTAGAAATATACCTATAGGACACGGCTCCATCCCCCGATGTTCTAGCACATCTAGCACAACTTTATTACATTCACTCTCCACTGCCTATCACAATAGCTCAACAAGGTCCACACTTGGCACGTCCACGTGCTCTTCGTTAGCTCCCTTGCTGAAGTGCATCCCCATCATGCCCATGAAGACAACGATCTCGTCTGACAGAAGGTCCACGGGCTCGACTGGTGTCGTGAATGTTGCAGGTGCAGGCACAACTGTTGGGAGTAGTAGGCGGGATACGTGACGGTGTGCATTTTGCTTGCGCTGGGCCATGACTCGCTTGAGTTGGCGCATTTTTGCATCGGATTTGCATTGGATTTTGTTGTGTCGAACCCGGTGGACCTCGCACAACGTGTGGGGCTCCCCCGTGCGTTTGAGAGTGCGCTCGTTGGGGCACCGACCTCCTTTGTACTGGCACTGGCCGCGATATGGGAGCATCGTAAGGTTCACGTAATGCTAACGTCGCGAACACAAATGAAAACGACGATCGTCGGTTCGTACAAGGAACAATCGAACGCTCACAGGAAACTTTTCCAATTCTATACTAAAAAATCCCCTGTAGAAGCCCTGGATTTATGAAATCCAGGAAATTAAAGTACCATGTTGTGTGTGCCGCATTTCCAAGTCGAATTGAACCTTACGCCATCCAACGCATGCATGGCGCGAGTTTCTGGAATACGTCCAAAGGGCTTTCACGTACACATTCCGAACTACCGTACAGTAGTAGCTAGCCAACATCAGTGTTAACGTTACTACTACATTATGTCCACGAAAGTCGCGATTTCTTCCGGGAGCAGCTCCACGATGGGCACGGAATGCACTTTTTTTATTAGGAGTACCTTTCGATTGTGGGGGGCTGGGGGGTCGGAGTACATTCTTTTGCTTGCGCTGGGCCAACACTCGCTTGAGCTGTGTCGGATTTGCATTGGATCTTGTTGTGGCGGACGCGGTAGGCCTCGCACAGCGTGTAGGTCTCACCAGTGACCCACACACTTTGTCAGTTGGGGCACACGCCGCCCTTGTATCGTCCGTCATTGGCCACAATATGATTGGACAATGGTTTGAGACTAGGCCAAGGCGAAGGTGAAGGCGACTCAGAATTGAATTTCCTCCAGTTAACGTTACGACTGTACTAAGACTGACTGGTAGAAGGGCGACTTGGTGGAATGATCCAAATCATTTACGCCAGCGAAATGGCGAGTAGTATTTGACATATAAACATCGAAAGTGAGTGAAAAGTTGAATGGTGCGAAATGCAGTTTTGACCATGGCTATCAAAGCGTGGGCACATTCAGAAATGCAGGTGACTTGGCAGTACTTGAATTAGTCTACTCTTGACACTTTCCACTGCTTCGTGGTCTAGTGAATTGGTATACCTCGTTCCCTATCAAGACAAACAACACATGGCAATAATCCATGTACTTATGTGACCGAAACAATAGCACAAATTGCCAGGACTGGTGGCCAAAAACGTCAGCACGAACGGTCAGCAGCTGCGGCGGCGTTACGTGGAAAACCAGCTCGTGGATTGCTTCAGTGGGACAAACTCACATGTCATATACATACACGCGTACAGTGTAGTACACTCACATTTTGAAGTTCTCGCTCAATTGTGTGCGGTTAGGCAGTATATTCCATATCGAACACGGACGGGGGGAAACCGCAACTGTTAGCATGTGGAGACAAATCCTGGCCAACGTTTTCAAAGGCCTGTGTAGTAACGTAGTTCAGTGCAGCCAACGACAGGATACGCGATGCCAACTGGGATTACAACACCTATCGCTTCATCTTGACCATTTCTAACCAAAGCACTTGATGTGTTTCCATGGCACGACGTGTACAGATCTAGACTTATTTCCTCATAAAGCCCCCAGGGGCCGTCCACTTTCTCTCGACGGGTTTGAGGATCTGAAAACTACACAGAAGCGCTTCGTCCAGCACCATCATGGCGCCGGCGTTGTTGAACTCGCCGCAGTAGTTTGGTGCGCTGAAGATCGTCACGACCTTTCGTCCGCCAAAGAACTCGTACCCGTCTTCCACGACCTGATGGGCGCGACAGATCATATCGAGGTCGTGTCGCTTGAGAAATTGGACGACCACGTCCACGCCAAAGGTGTAGCTGATGCCGCGGTCGTTCTCGCCCCAGCCGAGAATGTTAGCCTCGGGGTCGGCCCACAAGAGGTCAGCGAGGAGACCTGTCTCGGGCATGGGCGCCGGTCGCGCGAGCCGAGTAATCTGCTGCATGTCCAGGAGCTCGGGGGAGAGCCCGCCGTGCATGCAGAAAATGCTCTGTTCGACGATGGCGGCGACGGGAAGGCAGTCAAAGGTGTCGCAAAACATCTTCCATAGCTTGACGTTGTACCGGCGCTTGCATTCGTCGTGGAACCCGTACAGACGATTCACAGACGAGTCTTCGTGGTTGCCGCGAAGGAGGAAAAAGTTGTCGGGGTATTTGATCTTGTACGCAAGCAGCAGCGCGATAGTCTCGATGCTTTGCTTGCCGCGGTCCACGTAGTCGCCAAGGAAGAGGTAGTTGGAAAGGGGAGGAAACCCGCCGAACTGGAAGAGACTTAGCAGGTCAAAGTACTGGCCGTGGAGGTCGCCGCAGATTTTGATAGGCGCGTCCAGGTCGAGCAGCATGGGCTGCGCCATAAAGCACTTCTTCGAATGCACACACAGGTACCTCAGCTCCTCTTCTAGCAAGTTCACCTGCTTTCCTGGCCGCGCCCCACGCACGCTTAGCAGTTTGTCCACGATCACATCGACATTCACTTGGTCCGATGCCATGACAATGTCGGCGAATGCAAGTGTCTGAGGAATGTGCCGTCACGAAATGCCATTGGCTATCAAGTTTACCTTTTAGCCAATGGAAGTTCTTATCCAACGAATCCGGATAATGTTTTATTCCATCCGAAATCCACCTTACCGTAGGTGAGACCAAAGTAAATTGGATGAGTGTGGTGAAGAAAGGAATTTGGACGGAGCATGTCGATGCGGCGTCAGGGGTAAGTTGCTCGTGTGATGCGGGATGCGACGTCTAAGAGTAGATCGTTGATCGCATATAGCGCTCATATTACTTCAACCTGGTTCACGGACGAAGCTACTGGGAGTTACCGGAAGAGCTGAAAGCTACGGTCATGCGACCTCTGGTCGAAGTAAACGCTGCTGCTGCTGCAGCCGACGTGGCGCGTGACGATACAATCGGGGACGACACACCAGCTCTATCGCGTCCATCTCAAGAAGAATGCGTTTCAACTGAACCATCCGCTTCCCGTGCATCTTTGATCGATCCGAATGCCGAAGAGACATTTTCAAGTCGGATTCAACAAGCCATGCAGCGCCAAGAGGAACAACGACGACACCAACATGACGAACATAGATCACGCTCGTAACAAATATGTCGCAAGGTGGTAATAATGTGACTTCAAGTCTTGTAAGCCTACTGGACCGAGTGGTCTACTGCCCAGACGGTGCCATCAACGTGCTGCCTGTGTGCCTTCGATGGGGATTTGCCTAGGGGGAACAAACATCCTCATCTGACATGGATACATGTGAAGGAAAGCGCACCTTGTATTGCCGCAGCCGTTCGTCGAATGATGTTGGGACGAGGGTGGCGTCGCTTGTAGGCGGCGGCGCCGGATTTGATGGGTTCAAGTCGAGTAGTTCCCGAATGAACGAGATCTTCGAGAGAAGGAACTTCCACACTGTGATCCATCCCAGAGACAAGGTCACCAGCAAGATGCAGATAGCGCCAAACACATACACCCCGCGAGTCACATACTCGTCCATCGTGTCCTACTTCGTCGGTAAATGCAGAATCCAACTCGGACAATTAATATTCATTTGGATAGGTATATTGCGAAAGCCAATCAAACAGGTCCATTTCAAATAAATCACAAGTATTTTAACCAATCCATTTCCTCAACATCTGCCACAGTAGGCATTTGCCCTAAAAGTGATTATTATCGCGGGGTCACCGGATTGGCTATAATTTGAATACATGTCATGAAACACTAATATAATTACATGTAGCTCCATTCTCACTGGGGGTAGGATAGAGTCCCAAGTTACAGGGTACGAGAGGCTAAATGCTAGTGATGAGAAACATGTCTATATCAGGGGATGTGTAGTGTACAATACACTTTGATTATACGTGTCCAAGTAGTACTGTGCAGTGAGTTAAATAGTGTAAAGACTGAAATGATTGGATAATAATCAACGAATAATCAATGACCAGCAAATATATAATCTGGAGGCGGGGAAACTGGCTCCCATTTTTGGGTTCTTTCCCCCCTTGAGGCATTGGGATCACACTGATGCTGCCCAATATGCCTCCGAATGCGGTCGTCCGTGGGACAAATGTGGCGGCTGTGGCGACGCAGCAGCAGCATGCGTATCAACAACAACAGTCGTACGAGCAAGTGCAGTACGAACAGCATGCTCAACAGCAGCAGTACCATTACGACCAGCAACAACAACAACAACAGCAATTCGCCCACCTTCAGGCGGCCTATGACCACGCCGCCGCTGCTGCTGCTGCAGCCGCTGTCGCAGCATCCACCAACCAAGATCAGGCACCTTCTTCGTCCTTCGAAGACCACACGCCACCGTCTCCTCCGTCGCAGTCGTTCGAGAATGCCTACGGTGCACCAAACTTGGACGCATTTTCACTCGGTGGCACCGTCCACCACGACCCAAAGCCGCCGGCGAAGCGCAAGGGCGCCTTTCGTCAAGAACATGCAATCAAGTACGGACTAAAGGTCATCGGGCCAACGACCGCGCCCGTCTCCAAGGTGCAATGCATGTTTTGCGTCCATTACGGCCGCGAAGTGTCGGCCGACGACACAAAGCGAAAGATGAACGTGAAGGGCATCAAGTATTGGACGCCGCCCTTCCGCACCGATCACTATGCGATGCACCACGACCTCCAACACAAGGTGATGTTCCAGCACTACGAGAACTCGTCGTCCCAAGAGCGATTGCACTTTTTCGAGCCAGACACTGTGCATCGATTACGGCATCTGGTTCCCAAGGTCGCGTCTTCCTCGTCCCTGGATAACATGGATAAATCCAAAGACAACAAACCGTCCACGAAACGCGGCAAGACGTCCCAGTCTCGAGTCGACCCGACCCCTACTAAACCAACGCTGGATCCATTCAAGATGATGCTGCCACCGACAGAAATCCCCCATGACATGCAGACGCTAGTTGACATCTACGTTGGCCATCACTACACGCCGCTCGAAGAAAAGTGGAAAGCATTGACGACCGTCGCGTCCCTCGTCGCCCAACATGTCCGCAATGGATTCCTGGAAACCCACATCCGCCGCGCGCTTCTCGCCGGCGCGTCCAAGTCCGAAGTCGTCCAAGTGATCATGCAATCCGCTTCGTTCATTGGACTCCCCAAGACTATGGACGCGATGAAGGTTGCACACGACGTGTTCTTGCAAGGCGCGGCCGACAGTCAGAATCAAAACACAGTGTTCTTGTAACGAACGATATATGTACCATGTTGTGAGTTGTTCCACGGAGGTATGCACATGTCCATCGACGAAGCGGCGCATTTTCCGCGGCGATCGTGCCGGAAGGGAGGGGGTTTCCTCGTACTCTGCCGCCCGGAAATGTCTTCTCCTTGTGCTTTGGGGGGAAAGTTTGAAAATGATGACTTTCGAGTGTTGATTGGATCGATTTAAACCAATGTCAAACATTTTTATCCAATGAAATCGACGTATTATTGCTACCACGGCTTTCTCATTCCGATAGACAGACCAACAACGGCAATGGATGTGCAGTCAATGCTGGCACAGATCCAGGAGAACCACCAGGCTTCTCTGCATGCGTTGTCCACCCAAGTACATGCTCTTCGAGACACATGTGACCTCCAGGAGAAAGAGATCCAGCTTCTACGACAAACCTTTGCCAGGGACAACGCGAAAGCCGTTGTGGAACGCATGTTGCTGCGACGACAACTTGAAGAAGCTCGCGCTTCTGCTAGTGCACTAAGCGAGACAGTGACGTTGCTGAACCACGAGCTGCAGACCAAGTCCATGGAGTCCGATGATGTCGATCAGGTCACGACATCGCCGCAGGTTGACCCGCAACAGCAGTCAGCACCGACCTCTCCCACACTGCGGACATTGCCTTCTCGTAATGATGTGTCTCCTACTCACAGCAGTGCATCTGCACCAAGTCGCTTATCCTCGTCGCATGGACTTCCACAACCGCGTCCATTGACAACAGCATTGCCATCCTCGAACTCGCATTACGGCTACGAATTCGACGGCCTTGCTTCCCACGCAACCGTGACCTCTCATAGCCCGCACCGCCGTCCCAACTCGTCCTCCTTCGAACCCCACTCGAGCTATCGAATACACGAGCATCAACCGTTGTCCCCCATGTCATCGCCATCCATAGGCCACCGGCGGCGGCGGCGTCGTGACAGCTGCGAGCACATGCTGAGTACCACCACTGTCGACACGAGTATGGACTTTAGTTATCCCTGGACGACCACGTCTACTGCTGCATCCTCGTCCAAACCCCGTCCGCAGCATCCCACCAGCCAGGCCGTGTTACTATCGTCGCCGCCCCATCGCCAGCAGCGACGGGATCTTCAAGTCTACACCATGCACTCCGTTTCCCCAAGTCTTCCATCCCATGAGGAGCAGCTGCCACCTCGGCGCCCTTCCACCGACAGCACACGTCCGAAGCGAAGCAGCCCCATCTCGAGCAGTTCCCGCCTCGACCAAGAGCTCAAGAACTTGCGAGCCAAGCTCCAAGCGTGCTCGCGGTCTTCAGGAAGTTTATAGTACTTCGAAGTAACACAAACACATATTGTCCTTTTACCCAAAATTTGGCTATCGATTCTGATTGTCCAGTATCACACTAATTTCAGTCACACACTAATTCGGTGTTGACTTGGTCGTCGACGAGTGAATTTGATTGGCCACTTGATTCGTGTTCTGGGTTTTGATTGGTCGTATATCGACTGTCTGCCGATTTCATTCGATTGACGAACACTCCAATTTCGAATCGACTTGACAATAATAGTCGATGTCACAGTGTCGTCCAATTAGAAACGGAATAACTACGTAGTCGTTGTGAAGCCACGGTATCGCATTCGAAGGCCAATCCTAACGTTGTTGTAGTCGTCTTCATGATACCGGTATGGCAATTCATAAACGGATTAGACGTTGTTAAGCATTTTCGTATGACGGAAGGTTGTGAAAGGCGTAGCCGCGCCAGCCCTGGTATGCGCCGTAGAGCTGGAACGTGGCATAGCTGCCGGGAATGAACGCTAGAACGACACACATTGAATGATCATCACGATGAACGAAGGATAGGTACATGTATACCTATGACACCTAGGAACAAGTGTGACACCCCATTGCCTTCCACGGCCGACACAAACCCGAGGATGAGCAGCACCTAATGTAGAGCGAGTGGAGATACATGCAACGTGATACACGCGTGCGTACGTACGATGCCAACGACAAGCAGCAAGAGCGCCGCCGCCGCTGTGCGCACGGGGATCTGGGAGTCCTGCACGGCGTCCTTGAGCTTGGTCCAGTACGCAGTCACACTCGTGGTGGGCTGGAGAACCTTGGAGAAGCTGAATGTGCTGCGTGTGAACCCTCCAAATCCACCTCCACTGCTGCTGTTGTTGTTGTTGGTATCGCTCGAGTTGGCGTGGCTGTTGTTGTGTCGAGGAACGTCGTCTTTGAGATCAATGTCTACGGTAGCCGCATCGTCATCTTGGTCCTAAGGTTACATGCGAAGTGAAGAGTCGGTGGAATGGATCATAAGGACACATCGTCCACGAACTGTGTGGAGGTTTGAGGTGTACCTTAGATAGGGCAGCTGCTTCCAGGACTTCACGAGGAGCGACGGTACTCATCATGCTGATCGACTTGAAATAGCGGACGCAGTCTCGGCTTCAGGTTCTTGGTCGTTCCATCCCAAAATACCGCCCAGTAGCAGGCGCTGCACATGCCGGCTTCAACTTCCGGATACTTTATCCGGTATGAAGACCCATATCCGGATGGATGCCCTTGAGCGTCGCAAACTTTCCACAGTTGAACAGTCACGCCTCGGCATCATGGTCAAGGACGCGACCAAGCAGCCCTTCATGGCGTCGGCGGACCTCGATCCATGCACGTATGCTATCTCCCCGGTATGTCGCTCCCCTTGATTATACAAGTCTCACGGACCAGCATTACTGTAGACGTCGAAAGGCGTATCGCGCTGGCACCGTGCCAAGCAACGCTTCCCCGTGCGCACGGGGCTGGCAGCGGTCGCTTTGTTTTCTCTGGGCTCTGTACGATAACCATAAGTGGCATATCCACGTCTCACTGACAGATGTGCGCCTAGGTCTTGTTGTACGTGAGTACGTTGTTTGGGCTCGACGGCGAGCGCAAGGGGCTTTCGTTTTTCGTCCTTGGACTCATCAGTACGTCCTATGTATGATGTTCCTGCCTCAAAGGATTTGATTGCGTAGCGTTTATCCCTGGAAGTTATGCCACGACTCAGCTCTACGGGGCTTACAAAGGCTGGCACGGCTACGACTATAGCCAAATCCCGTCGTACGACGACTAGTTCGTTGTTGTTCATATGCCAGCCAGCCACCCTTAGGCCACTCCTTCGCCACGTAGTGTTTGAATCGGTTGAATGCAAAATGTGTGTCTTGTAACTGCCTCGTGTGAGATCAAACAGTTTCACGTGGCACCCGCAAGCGTTTCATCAAAGGAGTGGCTATTCTGGGCAAAACACGCACCAGGACGGACGACCACCGTGAATGGTCTCGGACGCGACTACGACGCTCCCGAGTTTGCCGTCGTCTCCGCCAGCTGCCCAGTCATCTCGACGAAGTAGGACCGACATGACACACAGTAGTAGTAGCAGTAGCCGAAGCAGTAGTACCGCGTACGACATGACGAGTCTTCCGACACCGCGCAGCTCGGGTGCGTATTACGACGCCCAAGACTCGCTGGACGACGTCGACGGGCTGCCGCACGATTCGGCGTCGATGGCCCACCACGGTGAGTTTTACACTGAAGTCGAATCGTTCTTGAATCGACCCAGTCCCAGGTACAGTCCACCCAACAAAAAGCAGTAGCAGGAGCAGTAATGTGTATTGTGGACACGCTTGATCGGTGTTTGGTGGTTTATGTTTCAGCTTGGGCACGATCGCCAAAGGCGCCAAGTCCACAGAGAACCTACTGCCCGCCTTGAAAGCCGAGCGGTCGAAACTGCGCGGCGGCGGCGGGTCGGACCAGCCACGACCGGATGTACCCGGCAGTGGGTATGGCCGTGTAGAGAAAGGCAATAAGAAGAAGGCGGCGCCGTTGGACCTGACGCTGGTGCAGCAGGCGTTTGCATACGCTAACGAACTACGGGTAAGTTCGTAGCTCCACTTGGAAGCCACGGATGTTGCCGATGGTGGAGTTGTTATGCAATGAAGTGGTGATTCAGTTATTGTTTGAATAGGCTCAGGAACTCCAAGCGAACGATGCAGCAGATGACTCGAATGATGCGATCGCGCAGCATTTGGCCAAGCATGGAAAGCAACACCAGGACCGGCCGAGCCGGAGCAGTAGCAGTAGTACCAGTGGCACTTTACAGAAACAACACAAACCAGCAACCAAGCCCAGTAAGCCCAAGGCAGCCAAGAAGACGTCGGCCATCTATGGCGTGCCCGCCAAGCAACAGGTGAAGGCAAAAGCTGGGCCGGATTGGGACAGCTGCAGCAAGGAAGTGACCACAAGTGGCCAAAACAACTCGAGCATGGACCCCCAGCTGATGCAACAATTGGTCAGCAACTTCCAGAACGGCACCATGTTGCACGAACTACGCCAAGAACTGGCCGCGTCCCAAGCCAGCATGAAGGAGTCGCGGCAGGTACTGCAAGGCGCGGCCAAAACGTTCTTTCTCAAAGGAGGCGGGTGATGCTAGTGCTCATAATATACACACGCTCGAGTACGCTGCATCGGATGGAGGCTAGTTATGGATGGTAGTAAGTGTATTTAGATAGTCTGGATGAGATGCTTGTAGGTAGCGGAAAGATACTGAAGACATGGCCGTGTTTTAGCGCTATTGTGTGGCGACAGTACTACCAGCACACGTCCACGAGCCTGTCGTAGATGTAACCCAGTGAAGCCACTTTGATGTAAGTACAACGACGACATCCACCTGCGCATTATCGCATGTAGTTGTGTTTGACGAATATACTGGCAGAACGAATATTGTTGACGTAGACTCAGGGAGCACTGATACGTTTCCTTACTTTGGCTTATATCGACAGCGGTGTCCATTAGTTCTTGTCCAGTCCACGCAACAGTGCAGACGAGTTCTTGGGCGGCGCATCGGGGTTGTTGTAGTCGATGTGGTCGAAATCGTTGTTGCCGCGGTTGCGGAGGCGCAGTGGATGGCGGGGCTGGAGGTAGTAGCGGTCAGGCTCGCCATTCTTCAGCCACTGGTGATTGTCCTCGCCATACGCGCGCTGGCGGTAGGTCGTTTGGTTTTCCGCGAATTCGCCAACGGGACCCAAGTGCGTCTTGTACGGCGCATTGCTCCCGCTGACAAGAGACACCTTGGTCCAGTTCTCAGGCTAGCAGAGAAGGGAGATAAGTCCAAGGAGGCCGAGCAGCTAGGACGATGATGACGTTACCTTCTGGCCTGGGTCCGTGGGCTTGGCGTCGGTGACCTGGTGCAACCACAAGTGCCACTCGGGGGGAATCTGGTCTCCGCCGAACTCTTGGTGGGTCTGCACTTTGAATTCAGTCCAGCGCTGTTGGCCCGCGACTTCGGTCACGTCCTCGTAGTACTTGTTGCCGAAGCGGTCTTCGCCCACTTCCTTGCCAAACTTGATGTCACCAGGGTTGTACAGCTTCCAGAGGCAGTTCCAGAAGCCATAGCGCTCGTACGCTTCCTTGTACTTGTGCGCCACAGAGATGAACTGACGCTTCTGCGTCGGGCCAGTCACGGCCGCCACCACGCGCTTAGTGACCACTGCCTGCATGAATGTGCTTGCTTGTTACCTAGTTCCAAACCACCCACATGCAGGGCTGGCACTTCGCCCTCTGAAACTTAGTACCATGTGCTTTTACAGGTTTCTAAAATTACGACCAAATATAGAGTATATATTTGGTCGTAATTTTTATGGCATGGTAGGACTTGGTAGGACAGTTATCCGGAATCCGGTTAAAATTTGTTATACGGATTTAACCGGTTGATGTTGTCCCAATCATGCAGCCCCCCCACACACAAGGGCTGCTGACAAAAGTTTTAGGCGCCCCAAAGGCTCTTACGCTGGTCTATCATTGAACAGCATCGCACGTGCAGGGCTTTGCGCCACAAAAACCTGAGATCGGTTTTGGAGGTCTGCCTTTAATGTGACACATTCGACATTGAGGCAATGTGAACAATGGATGTATTTGAATTTTGAGCTGTACCGCATGCACTTTTTCGGCATGGACATGGTGTGACGCATTGCGACTGGCAGTTGTCACTTGGTAGGCAGATTCCGTTGAAGTTATTATGGAAAGTCACTGTATTGCAAGGACTTCCCTGGAAATGAGACTAAACTATTGCAACCCATATTCGAAACGTTAGTAAAACCTAACGTTAGTCTAAGGTCTGTGCAATGAGACCTTGACGTGCAGTGTTGGTACATTGCGTACTGCAAATGACGCCATCATGATTCACATTCCAACAAATCAGTCGCAAAATGGATAACGTTATGCCCTTAGGCGATGCCCAATTTAGTGCAGTACACAGGGCAGTCTGGTGAATTCTACAGAGGTTCATTAATCGGCGCTCCTTGACTGTAAACTGTGGGTGGACTACTGTACGTACACCCTGGGAAGAAAATTGTCTTCGTTGGGGCAATGGATCCTGTGCCCCAAATACCGATTATTTTCACGAAGTACGGTATTTCGGGGGATACGAATAACTGCTGAATTATACGGATGGTAGGACTTGGTAGGGTTTTGGTAGGAAATGGTAGGAAACAAAAACACCATATACAGGACCGCAGTAAAAAGCACTATTTTGGTCCGCGACTCGAATACATATTAATATTTTACCTTGTTCTTATAGTTCTCAAATAAGTTACTCATAGTAAACAACTATGCGCCGAGGCAATCGCCAACACCGATCTCAGTGGCTGCATAGCCAATTTATAGAGCTATGCCCAGTGACGTTAATGACCTACGGGAACTCGTCATAAGCTGTAAATATCTAATTACACTGTACTAGTGGTAGTCAAATAGTAGTATACTTCCCGGAGTACGTAGAAGTGGGGTAATATGTTCGCTCAGCGTTTCAGGAATTAATTGTTCCGGATAATTTGGCTATCGTCCGGATATGAAAAGCGCCGCGACCATCGATTTAGCAGCAGTGTTGATTTCTGCCCTGCATCATGCGCCATCGCCTTGCGTTCCGTCGGCTGGGCCGTCCCACCGAGCACCGTCTGGCGCTTCTCCGCAACCAAGTGACGTCTCTGATTGAGCACGAACGCATCCAGACCACATTGCCCAAGGCCAAGGAACTCCGCCGTCTGGCCGACCAAGTGATCACTTTGGCCAAGCAAAACGACCTGCCCGCGCGTCGCGAAGCCGAGTCGATCATCCGCACCAAGCCCATGTTTGACAAGCTCTTCGACGTGTTGGGTCCTCGCTACGAAGACAGAGCAGGGGGATACACACGCATCCTCAAGAGCGGCTTCCGATATGGCGACAACGCTGAGATGGCCGTCATCGAGTACATCGACCGGCCAGGCGAGCTCCGACGCCCTCGCCCCGGCAACGCCAAGAAGACCGATTAGATCTGTAAAGGAATACTACATAAACCCCCCAACAAAACCATGTTGAGATATCCAAGGGTAGCATGTCCGCTTCTGCATAACGTTGTGGTAGGCCTACATTCTCCTTGCGTTCTTCCCGATCCTATCCATACCTTAAGCTCACGCTGAGTTTGGTCAAAAGTCCTGCTACGTACGTACACAAGTCTCGGCATTGTATTAATAGTGATGATAAATTCACGAACAAGCAGGCCTCACGTTAGCATGATCTTTTGATTTTTGATACAATATATATAAATTACTAATATATAATATATTTAATTAGCCCCATCTACCGGTAGATCTAGTTACTAGTGGGGCTTATCGACGGCTTATTCATACAAAATGTGGACGCCAGTACCAGGTACTCTGAATCATGCACTCAAAATCCGATTTGCACATTCGTTAGGCCTGCGTAGGTTTCGATGGTTGAAATTATATTTGTTTGGTGACCAGATTAACTTGATGGCCTCGCCCGGAGCTGTTCGCTTGAGGAGGCAATCGGGATGGCGGGCCCGTCGTCGTGCGCTGCTTCTTCACACCTACGACGACATTACATGCAAAGTCTTGCTCAGCGATGTACCGCTGTGATTTCGCCTTGCTTGGACAAGTCCTTCGCTGTCGGCAATACGATCGTTTACCATCCTCAACACCAATTGCGCCTTGGAAAAATACTTAGAATCAAGGATGGAGGAACGATGAGGGAATCTTTACCTTGGCGAGCCGCTTGCTGAGCTCCCGCATGTGCGTCATGTTGGCTTTCCATTGTGCCACGGCCACGGCACCTTCCATGGACCATTCGTCCTCTGGAGCGTCCGCCCCCACGGCATATTCCGCCACGTCGTCGGCATGAAGCGTGTATGCCATGCGATATGCATCAAATTGTGGGACGGTGGCACTGTACCATTTACCTAGGATTCGCTTGCATTGGCGACATAGCAGATCGTGGAACGTGTTGCCAGCGTCCTCGCCGCCGGCAGCTGCGTGGATTGGCACAGTACTGCGGATGATGTTCACAACGAACTTGAGTGTGAAAGTCCGTCGTTCCTCGTTGACGTGCATCAAGTTGACAGAGTCTCCCACGATCACACTGCATGTCTTGCATTGAAACACCACCAGCACCTCCGTCATCTCATCGGCCATGTTGACACAAAATTCAAATCTTGAAGGACGCCCATTGTATCCGGGAAAATCTCACTATCCGGACTACTGCGTAGTACTATTAATAGTACTAAGACTTAACGTTTCAGTTGTACTAACTAATGCTGTGAATGACAGGTACTGTAGTGGGAGAAAAAGTTGTAAATTGAATCCCTCTCCATTTCAATTCAAAGCACTTTCATTCCACGAAGATGACTTGGGTTCTATTTACACGTTAGGAAAAGAACTTGAGTTTCTTGGCGGGCGAGTCCATGTCATCTGGCCCCTTGGACTTTCGGTTCTTGGGCGGCAGTCGGTGCTTCCACAGCGTGCAGTTGGCCAAGTACTTGGGGCACTTGTCGTGGCGGTTGGTACCGTTGCATTTTTCGTTGCCGGTTTTGTCAAACCCTTCGCACCACGTCCATTGAAAGTGGTCGCAACTTTTGATCTTTGGCCCTTCGTACGTCAGTGGCACCACGCGCACGAGCACGGGGGCCACGTCATCCATAACATCCTGCCCATACCAAAGTCAACTGACCATTGAACCATACAAACTTGTGCACATACAGCAGGTAAGAGGTCAATCATACCCTAGACAGCGCCGACACAACCACAGGGCCGGACGCGTCTCCTCCACTGGACGGAGTGACCGCGTACTGCTTTCGCTTCAGTTCCGTGCATCGATTGCAAATTTGAAACGCGCTTTGAAACGCTTCCAGCGACAGCATGTCGCTTTCCGATCGAAACAACGACTGAGGGAATGGAGTCGTGGTGATTTCGTTGGGCGGAAAGAGGAGGCTCAGGTTCATGGGGGCATCTTCCTTGATGCGGTGCTTTGTGAGCATGGTTCTAATAACCAGACGTGTGCGTGGAATCAGCAAACACAGTAACCCCGCCCATCAAGGAAAAATAGCCAACTCTCGACCATAAGTAAAGAGAACGTAAGTAAGTCGAAGGTAAGCCTTACAAGAGATGGGGCAACTTGAGGCATTTCGTGACGGGGTCGCAGTGCAGAAAGAAGATGCGCATGAGTTTTTGCTCGGCTATGTCGGGGGATAGAGTGAATCGAGGCAGGGCTTTGGGCGTCTTCGACTTTGGACAACATAAACGACTGGCCATCACTTGTCCTAGACGCGACAGTTCAATACAAAAATACATGTGCCTACACTGTCAATGGCGATGGTACCGTGATATGTTGGGGACAAAAGGGCGTTGGCAGAGAGTCCAGTGTTTGGAGGAGCAGGGCGGGAAGGAAAATGTGTGGGATTGCCTGGAGATCGTCGATGGGAAGGGGGAGGTTGTGGGGGGGTCAGATGGTTAAAGTACACGGGTGACGTAAAGTGGATGTTGGGGGTGCTATTTGGGGCCAGAAGTCGGGTGTTTTGGTACGTTACTGCGGCGGGTTGCAGCGGTTGATATTGGGGAATCGAAATCGGCGTCGGGATGTGGATGCTCAGGGGATGGAACTTAGTTGAGTGGTGGTCCACGGTGTTGGTAGACAGCGGTGCTCCTGTTTGGTCGGCATACATGGCGTTGAACATGTCCAGCATATTGGGCAAGTCGATATCCGAGAGCAGTCCTGCGCCGTTGTCTTTCGAGTCTGTGGTCTGCCAAGTCTGCGATGGAGTTAATTCAATTTTGATCGGATTGGAGATGCTGCTGCTGCTGTCGTCATCGTCGTCGTCGCAGTATAACGCGTCTTCTACGGTCTTGTTTGTGTCACTCACATTGGTCGACATGCCTGCAAGGTGGAGGTACGAAGTGCTGCCGTTGCATGGTTCAGCTGGTCGAATGGAGTTATCCAGGCTGTTGCCACCCTCCGACTTTGCCCAATCGAAAACATCAAGATCGCTCCCCAAAGGAGCATCCTTTGCAGGCGGAGCCTGTTGCTGGCTTTGTTGCTGCTCGAGCTCGCATATTTGATTCAACGTATCACAGAGCATGTCTGAATCCTCCATCAACACAGGGTCCATTGGCTCTACAAGTGTACGTACGTACTCCGTGTAAGAAATACTCGGATGTACACCAGTGGGTTGTACCTTTGGAGCAGTCCATGTCCCCACCAAACGCGTCGTTCATGTCGAGCAACTCATGCGTTGACATCACAATCGACGAATGTAATGTACTACACTGCCAGGGCGTTGGGTGGATTTGTCTAAAAATAGCCCCAACACACCTGTTTGATTGGCTATATTAAATCGAAGCATAGAGGTCTTGAAATAAAGTATGACAGGGGGGGATTCATGCCCTCAACTGGGGAACCGTTGCCGTTTGTACTACTTACAGTACAATATGTATCTTACTGCCGTGCCTGCTCTCCAGTCTTCGAGTGACCCACACAAACCACAAACTGAAGACGTCACAATCACAGTATCCAACCGAAAACACTGCTAAATGTGCATACTTTAGCCGCACCTGCAACGCATTATGAAGCAAACACACTTGCACAACCGACTCATGGTGTTACTTTGGGAAGGGTGGATATCATACGGACAATAAAGTTACCAGCAGAACCACCCTAACTGATTGTGCACGCAGTTGTTCAATCCTACCTCCATACTACAGCGTGTTTGAATGTTCACGATGACGATGGGTGGTTTAGCTGGTTGAACAAATCGGACACTTTAGCTGACTAAACCTCTCTAATCGAGAATTCCCACAGCAACGCAGCCCAGCAGTACAGTAACGTTACCCAAACATGTCGATCGCTCTGTTCCATTGCGATTATGCACATAACGAGGCACAACCTCAAGACTCGACATGACAAAAACCTTCCGCGATTTTTGCACCACGGAAGGCTTTTGTAACGTTAATGTACTATTGTCAAATCGATTCGAAACTGGAGTCCTCTTAGGTTGTGCCTCGTTTTTTTTATTTTTTATTAAAATTATAGTCGACACTTCAACATTGGAGGAATGGTCCTACCGTGCCCTAATCGAATAATATATTTTAAATGTCCTAGCCAATCAAAGTGCGCTAGGAAGAAATTTCATCCAATCATGGATTAGAATAGTTTGGCCCAGTCAAAATATTCATCTCAAATGTGTATACCATATATTGAATAAGCTTAAAATCTAACTCAATTCGATTCTCGAATAATCGCCATGAGCGATTCAAAATCACGAAGTGAAACGTTTCAAGATTGTTCACCCGTTAAAGTTGATTTTGTTCAGCCGTTTCATATTGATAAAAAAGTGATTATAAATTATAATATACAGGGTAGTATTTTAGAGAGCCAAAAATTCTAAGGCATATCTTGTTTGAGTCCAGCGAACTACTACGTAACCATACAGGGTATTAATTTTGGTAGGTTGGTTCACTGTCAATCAGCACTTGTGGATCAGTTTCGCATCAACTACCCGATTCGTCAGTAGTTAGTCCTTGTCTGCCGGTTCACATGGGAGCTCGATGTTGTTGCGGCCCTCGCCCCGAAGTCGAAAACCGCGACTTGCATGCGCAACTGCTCAAGAATGAGCTTACCATGATGGCGTCCGCAGCCAAGAACGACACGCCTCCTCGCGGCGTCATGGTGTCGGCGACATCGCCGTCCATCACGAACAGCAGCTACGATGATGGAAACCTTCCTCACAATGTGGATTACACAACAGGCATCGCCGCCGACGGCGACGACGACCCGTTCGCGTCCCCTCGACACTTTGTAGACGAGACAGAGCTCTCGTTCAAGAGCGGCACCAGCAACGACTACGACCATCAACACGGCAACCCCCGCATGTCGTCCATGAGTAGTTTGAATGGCACAACGGTGGGAAAGGAAGGAGATTCGTACGAAGACAGCAGCTCCCGGTTCAAGTACAGCTCTCAAAAGTTTGATGAGTCGCCGTCGGGAAGCGGACATCACGGATGGGACATTTAGCATTGGGATGGATACATTACAGTACTATGTTGTGTTAAGGCTTTACATGTAATATCGTTTCGTTCATAAGTGTCTTTCGGTGACCGACCTACGTGGGGCGTGGTCAGAGTTCCCACGCGGCTTCAGCCGAAAACTGACCAACGTATCGAGGTGGTGCATACGCCTGGTCGTCGGACAACATTGCGGCCTTGTGGAGGGTGTACGAGCTGTACTTTTTCCAGCTGTCGTCTTCCACTTGCGGCAGGTTCTTGAGGTTGCTGTAGTTCGACTCGACGTTGTGGTGCCTTGGGCCACAGCCGCAGCAACTGAGGCGTTGCCCCATCGTATGTGTGGCCGTGTACGGATGCGACCTGGTGGTACTGAATTTCGGACTTTGGGGTTCCCACCACAGTTTCAAGATCTCTCGCCTGGCGTTTCGGATTTGGAAATATTAGTGTGTGACTGGTAATTAGTGTAACGTTTGCATTAGTGCTGATTCGCCAAATCAATCCATCGAGACTCGTCCAGTTTTACACTAATTACATTATCACACTAATTGATGTTGAATTGGTCGAAGAGTGGCTTGGATTGGCTACTCGATTGTTGATCTGGGTTTTGATTGGTCAATCGATTGTTTGCTGATTTGGTGTTCATTCGATCGAGCACCCCACTCCAATAACGAATCGACTTGACAATACAACCTAACTCCGAGGAGTCATTTGAAAGTCCAATTAGTGTAAGAACACCTCTGTACGTTTCCATTTCCAACCAGTTAACCCAAGCCGAATGCCTCTAGGAACCAGAGGATTCTTGGCCAATCCAACATGCCAAGGCATTGGCAGTTTGGCTGCGCATCAGAAACGTCAACTGCCCGTACGTACGTGTGCGTATTGTACGTGCGTACAGTACATCGTACATGAAATAAAATACATCCATACAAACCCCAAGTGACAATAAATGACACACATAAAACACAGGGATGAATGTACGCCGCCAACTTTTGCGCTCTGCCTTCCTACACTTTCTTCGAGTGCGATGGACAACTACCGGAAGGTGAGCAAGATTGGCGAAGGGACGTATGGTGTCGTGTACAAGGCTGTGGACCTCAACACCAACCGCACTGTGGCGCTAAAGAAGATTCGACTCGAGTCCGAGGACGAGGGCGTGCCCAGCACTGCCATGCGTGAAATCTCGTTGCTCAAGGAACTGTCGCACCCGAACGTCGTGCATCTGTACGACGTGGTGCATCAAGCGGATAAGCTGTATCTGGTATGTCCACGGCCTTACTCTTTGTCCCTACTACATCACCATGTTGTTGTACAGGTGTTTGAGTTTCTTGATCACGACCTGAAGCACTTCATGGACCTGCACGGCCCGACGCTCGTACCGTTCGTGCTTAAGCGATATGTGCATCAAATGCTCTTGTACATCCTGTCCCTGTCTCCATCTACCAATATCTCATGTTCTTCAAAGGGGCATTGCGTATTGCCACTCAAACCGCGTCCTCCATCGAGACCTCAAGCCGCAGAACTTGCTCCTCGACCTCCAGGGCAACTTGAAACTGGCCGACTTTGGCCTAGCTCGCGCCTTTGGGATTCCCATTCGCAACTACACGCATGAAGTGGTGACGTTGTGGTACCGCGCGCCGGAGATCCTCCTCGGGGGATCGCATTATGCCACGTCCGTGGACATTTGGAGCATTGGCTGTATTTTCGCGGAAATGTTCAACCGCAAGCCGTTGTTCCCAGGTAGGGATGATATTCATTGTGACAGTTCCATGGACGACGCTTTATATCAGATTGAAAAGGTTATGTGTTGACGCAGGGGATTCTGAAATCGACGAGTTGTTTCGCATTTTTCGAGTGCTGGGAACCCCAGACGACCACATGTGGCCTGGCGTGAGCTCATTGCCGGATTTCAAAACTTCGTTCCCCAAATGGCAGCCGCAGCCTTGGATGGACATCGTGCCGTCGTTGGATGCATGTGGCATGGACTTGTTGATGGTATATAACCGAACGATGGTGGAATTTTAAAGGCTACAAATATGTGTATGCATTTATAGAGGATGTTGGTGTACGAACCTCGCCAACGTATTTCCGCCAAGCAAGCACTGGGCCACCCCTGGTTTGACGATTTGCAGCCGTCGCGCCAGCCACCTGTGCACCAACCACAGTCGCATTTGTATGCGTTTCACCAAACTAGTAATACTAGTAGTAGTAACGGCATGGCGCCCCCATACTAATATTACCTTAGTATTGACGGCAAATCTTGGTTTATGTGAACAAAATGCGGTTTCTGTCCTAACGACTATATGCATGTGCGATGTCAAGCCATATGCAATCAGTAATGAAAATTCAAAACAATACTATTAATAGTAGATACTGGTACTACGTAGTAATTGGGTTGGACGCTCAAGAAAAAATAAATAATTGTTGCCTTTAGTACTGTACTCCGCAGTACTACTGTACTGTAGGGCTAAATATTGGCATTACAGTAGGCCTCTGGTTAGAATATATCAAAAATATTGTAGAGAACAAATAATCAATAATTGAATGATTCACAGCTAAGGTGCTTAATTCCCGGCCAGCAAATGGCCAATCACAATCATCCATGGACTATGATTAGACAAAATTACGTACTCTTGTATCAAATACTTGTAAGATTTCTAGTAGTATTATGCTTGTCGGACATGTAATACAGTTTTTATATTAGTTGCACTTCTAAATTTAATTACTTGAATACTTTATACATATCATTATTAAGAGGTTCTGAGGATTTTGTCACACAAATCAGGCATACATTATTCAAGTGACTTACTGCCTGGGAATTAATTTCACATTGGAAAATTTGAATTTTAGAAATTCGACGAGTAAATTGACCGTGCAATACAAATGATGGGACCTGCATAAAGTTATAAAGCTCGTCACGATCTTCAAAATGCATGTTTTCGCAGCCTCATAGGATGAATGGGTACCGAGTTATGGCACTCAGAAAGTACGCCAAGCTGGCCGGGAATTACATGAATCAATTTATTATTAATAATACATGTTATCAATAATAAATTAGTATTCACAATACAATGGAATACATTTTATACTAACGTTTGTATACTACAGTACCAGTACAGGTAGTATAGCTTGCGCATTGCTGCGTGCATTCAAGAGTACTGTAGCGTCAATGAATCTGTAGGTACTGTATGAATGAAACTACTTCGAAGTACTGCAGTGTGTATACTGTTTCGTAGGGCGAACAACGATGGGTTCGTCGTTCCGGTTAAACTTGCCAATTGTGGTTCAATGTGAAAACTGCATACAAATAGCTGCGATGATATGATTGGTCAGAATTTCGAACATTTGGGCAGAAAATGCACATCCAACTCGCAGTTTTCACTGCCGTCAAGGTAATTAGCGCGGACGTCCAGTTGATGTACTTGAGATGTCTGTGTGTACAGTCGGTGTGCGTGTGTGCTGGGGATATGGAGAGACTGGCATAACATTACGAGGCCGACACGTTCTCTGATGTTATGCTAGGTTGGAGATGATATTTTTTATTACTTTAACGAAATATGTTTGGTGATGAAATTCCCGTCATCATTTCGAGGACATTTGGATCTGGGCGAAATTAATTTTAGCAAAACACACAATAATCACAAGTCTGTACAAGGGGACATTTGCTTGCGCTGTTGATGACCAGAGCCGCGGCATATGCACATGCAACGGACCTGACCGGTCGATAGCTCGACAGCTACATAATATGAAGGGTGGACGACGACATGAAATATTATTCAAAATCGACGTGGGATTACGTGGGGCGATTCTAAATACTGTTGACAAGCAAGTACACGACCATGGCAAGGACGCTGCCCACCATAACGAGGATATGGGTGGTCTGTTGCTCGATGCGCACATCACCATCATGCTGGTGGTGGTCGAGGTCGTCTCTGTTGGTTTCATGCGCACAAGCCGACGGCGCCGGCGCGAGGTGCTCGAGGAAGTGGTCCATGCGGTGCAGCTTGGCGTCGAGGTACGCCTGGTTGTGCTTCTGGGTCGGGATCAACACGGGGACGCGGGCCGTGATCTCGACGCCGAGTTCCGTGAGCAGGTGGATCTTGCGGGGGTTGTTGGTGCATAATTGTATCCTGGACAGATGGAAGTGTTGCAGGATGTGGAGGACTGGCTCGTATGACCGGTAGTCGTCTTCAAAGCCGAGCACGCGGTTCGCGTCCACCGTGTCCGCGCCCTGGTCTTGCAAGCAGTACGCGTGGACTTTGTTGGATAGACCGATGCCGCGGCCTTCCTGTGGCATGTAAATCAACATGCCTCGACCTTGGGCCACCATCATGGCCTTGGCATGGTCGAATTGTTCCTTGCAGTCGCACCGAAGCGACCCAAACACTTCGGACGTCACGCACTGGTCATGCACACGCACGTACATGTTGTCTTCAACGTCTCCATATACAAGCGCAATCGGCTCGCTCGCCCGACGGCAGCCTTGCGACCGGAACGCGTGCATGCGCCATTCACTTGTGCTCGTCGGCAGCGTCGCCGCCGACACGAACGACGTCGAGACCCCACACCCCATGCCGGTCAGCCCTGCTTTGTCCAAATCGCAGCACTTGAGAGGCTCCACGCACGTTGGCGCTGGCATGTTCCGCAACGATGTCATGTTCATCGGGCTGGGTCGACGTAGAATGCGACCGCTGCCAGCTTGCGAAACGTGGTCTGAGGCGAGTTGTGCGTAGTGGCCGTGGGCGTTTTTTATTGGTCGTGCCACGATGTCCATACAAACTCCAAGTGATTCTGTGAAGTGCGACCTTGAGTACCGTACTTTATAAGATATACCACGAATAATAAAGGCTCTCATCAAGGGCATTCTGAAAAAATTCAATCTGAACACTGCCGTTTCTTTGCTACGTCGAACTTCATGAAAGGGTTTCATCTTACTCCGAGTAACGCTAAGCTTAACGTTACGTGATTCGTACTAATAATATATGGTTATTATGCGTAATACTACGAAGTAGTGGTGCATTTTACTTGTTAGTTGGAAATCCTTTCAACACCTACAGACCAACTTGGCGCTCAAATGTCAATTGCCCCAAATAACACCCGTTTCCCCATTAAAAGCACCGTACTTCATAGGGTGTTATAATGGAGCGAGCAGTATGGATTCTCACAGTGAAAGAGAATAATCGACGACCTCCATGTACCATGCTAGTACTACGTAGTTATCAGACACATTCGATTCTACTACATCGTTCCATCGTGACCAAATCAAAACTATCTCGCAAATGTATGACGGCCAAACTATGCGACCAATGGCATTGTTGGACGACGAGGGTTTCGATTTTAAATGGTATACATTTTAACAGGTTTGACTGTGATGTTTTCGTCATCGTTGTAGTTGGGAATGTTGGTGCATCCTAACCTTCCTGGCCTTTCCGGAAACATCTTCTGGTCGATTTTGGCGGTGCCGACACCAAGCATCGAGAATGGCCACACGAGATCGTTATTATGTTCAAGTTCTACCACATCACGTGAGCAGGTGGCTTGTTTAACGATATAGCTTCGTCACTGACAGTCTTCCAAACACCCCTATTTGTATAGCTACAGTATATTTTGAATTGCATTTTCGTACTGATGGTGGACAACGTGAACAAATCAATCGCGTTCTACTAGCATACGTATATCAAATGAGTCAGAACACCCTGTTCTGTCATGAACATCACCACTGCCCTGAAACCTCAGGTAGCAGGATTGGCTGCAGCTATTATATATAGTTAGTACTACTGTACCTCCTTACGAAAAGAAAATGATTGATTGATTTGATATTTTTTGTGATTCTCAAAGAGTTTTCAGAAATATTACATTCCAAAGGTATCAGGTGATAGCGGAGGGTTTTGCAGTTGTAACTTGTGTGATTTCGCTTAATTCAGAGCATTTCGTCCAACATTTTTAAAGTTTGATACAAGTTTGAATATAAAACCCATGGGTGACAAAAATCAGTGCCAAAATGTCGGCCTTGATTGACCCTATCGTTTGGCGCTTGAATGGAGCCAACTTAGAGCGGGAAAACCGATTTGATCTCATTATCTCCAATGCCTCAACCTGTTGCAACGAAAAGGAACTTTGACATCGCAAGAACGCCGCGATATGTCCCACCACCTCTTACTCTTAGTGTCAACCAATGGGAAGCTTCCGCACGAGTCCTATCAAGCGTGTGGCGATAATGTTTGGTTGCAACTGGCAGACCATTGCGTGTTTGTGGCTACGTGCTGAGTTTAACCCAACATCAAACACGCTGTGCCAAGACGTATCGAGTCCTATCAAGGGAGTGGCTGGGCGAAAGCAGAACTGCACGGACCTTGCAGAACGAATTGCTGCGATTCCCAAGACTGATCGAACAACAATTCAAGCGATTGCACTATTCTTAACATGCCGCCAACTACACTGCATGGGTACTACAAGTATGGCCTCCTTGACCGTCATTCGAGCCACGTCAAGCCACTCCTCACGAATACCAAATAAAGCAGCACGGGTCAAGTAGGCCAATGGATTCGTGAATTGCGAGTCTTGTTGTCGATGACATGTGTAATGATGGCAAGGTTGCCGACCAAGAATACAGCTTGTCGCATCGTTAAGAGAACGATGGCAAGACTGTCGAACAAGCTAAAGATTGTCGCACCATTAGCGGGCAAGGCCGTTGAAGAAGCCGTAGAGAAAGAACATTTACTTCATGTAGTTTAGTATAGTATACATTTTCGTAGTTAGTAGTTTAAGACGACAATCTAATCACTTTCCAATTTACTCTGTGAAGCTCGCTACCGTTACAACATGAGACTACACTGTATGTTCACATTGATGAAAAATGGTTCTATATGCCCGTGTGAAGAAAACATTGTACCTTCTTCAGGGTGAAATCCCAAATCCAAACGATTCATCATCCAAGTGATGTTCATTTCGACTGTCGCTCGTCCTCACTGGAATCACTCAACGAATGAATAGTTTGACGGCGTGATTGGGACATGG